>NC_091155.1:412296-551122 GCF_040958095.1 Procambarus clarkii
TATTTAAGGTTATTATCTAATCAATTATGTGTTTCATCATTTTTATTGTAATATTTAATGAATTATAACAATAGACTAAAATTCACAAAAACGTGGAAAACGGCAAAATATGCCTAATTCGATGATATTTTGTTTAAATCCATAAGGAAAGGGATATAACGTCAAAATATTGCTAAATTCGATGATTTTTCGTACGAAACAAATGCAAGAAAACTAGCTTAAAATGCAATATTATGCGAAATTCTGAGATTTGAAGGCCAAATCACATATCGTGATACTACTGAAATAGTATCGAAATATTGGTAAAAATGAATATGATACGTAATATCAAACTACATGAAAAACGTGAAAAAAGTCATTATTTTACCATATTGAGATTTTAACTTCAAATCATAGAGCGAGGTTTCGTATTATTTAGATCCAAGAAAAGACATATGACATGTTGTTTCCAATACAAATGATAAAAGCCAATGTTTTTCATTAGAATTAACTAAAGTTCTTGATTTCCGTTTATTTTACCGATGGAAGATGTACACGTAAAACCGCTCTAATCCGGCTGAAACGTCGATATATGCAATAAAAACCGAACTTCTCCCCTTTTCATATTCCATTCAGTATTTTAACGAGAAACTAATGGTTGATTGAAAATAAAGTATTTAAGTTTAATTTCTAATCAATTATGTGTTTGCATCATTTTTATCGTATATTTAATGAATTAATAACAATAAACTGAAAATTCACAAAAACGTGGAAAAACGGCAAAATATTGCCTAATTCGATGATATTTTGTTTAAATCTCATAGAGGAAAAGGGGATGATAAACGTCAAAATATTGCTAAATTCGATGATTTTTCGTACGAAACAAAATGCAAGAAAACTTGCTTAAAATGCAATATTATGCGACATTCTGAGATTTGAAGGCCAAATCACATCATGTGATACTACATGAAATAGTATCGAAATATTGGTAAAAATGAATATATTTACGTAATATCAAACTACATAATTGACGTGAAAAAGTCACTATTTTACCATATTTGAGGATTTTAACTTCAAATCATAGAGCGAGGTTTCGTATTATTTAGATCCAAGAAAAGACATATGACATTGTTGTTTCCAATACAAATGATAAAAAAACAATGTTGTTTCATTAGAATTAACTAAAATGTTCTTGATTTTCCGTTTATTTTACCGATGGAAGATGTACACGTAAAAACCGCTCTAATCCGGCTGAAACGTCGATATATGCAATAAAAACCGAGTTTCTCCCCTTTTCAATATTCTACTCAGTATTTTAACGAGAAACAAATAGATGATTGAAAATGAAGTATTTAAGGTTATTACCTAATCAATTATGTGTTTCCATCATTTTTATTGTATATATAATGAATTATAACCCATAGACTGAAAATTCACAAAAACGTGGAAAAACGGCAAAATATTGCCTAATTCAATGATATTTTGTTTAAGTCACATAAAGGAAAAGGAGATAATAAACGTCAAAATATTGCTAAATTCGAAGATTTTTCGTACGAAACAAAATGCAAGAAAACTTGCTTAAAATGCAATATTATGCGAAAATCTGAGATTTGAAGGCCAAATCACATATCGTGATACTACATGAAATAGTATCGAAATATTGGTAAAAATGAATATGATACGTAATATCAAACTACATGAAAAACGTGAAAAAAGTCATTATTTTACCATATATGAAGATTTTAACTTCAAATCATAGAGCGAGGTTTCGTATTATTTAGATCCAAGAAAAGACATATGACTATGTTGTTTCCAATACAAATGATAAAAGCCAATGTGCTTTCATTAGAATTAACTAAAATGTTCCTGATTCTCCGTTTATATTACCGATGGAAGATGTACACGTAAAACCGCTCTAATCTGGCTGAAACGTCGATATATGCAATAAAAACCGAACTTCTCCCCTTTTCAATATCCAATTCAGTATTTTAACGAGAAACAAATGGTTGATTGAAAATAAAGTATTTAAGTTTAATTTCTAATCAATTATGTGTTTGCATCATTTTTATCGTACATTTAATGAATTAATAACAATAAACTGAAAATTCACAAAAACGTGGAAAAACGGCAAAATATTGCCTAATTCGATGATATTTTGTTTAAATCTCATAGAGGAAAAGGGGATGATAAACGTCAAAATATTGCTAAATTCGATGATTTTTCGTACGAAACAAAATGCAAGAAAACTTGCTTAAAATACAATATTATGCGACATTCTGAGATTTGAAGGCCAAATCACATAATGTGATACTACATGAAATAGTATCGAAATATTGGTAAAAATGAATATATTTACGTAATATCAAACTACATGATTGACGTGAAAAAGTCACTATTTTACCATATTTGAGGATTTTAACTTCAAATCATAGAGCGAGGTTTCGTATTATTTAGATCCAAGAAAAGACATATGACATTGTTGTTTCCAATACAAATGATAAAAAAACAATGTTGTTTCATTAGAATTAACTAAAATGTTCTTGATTTTCCGTTTATTTTACCGATGGAAGATGTACACGTAAAACCGCTCTAATCCGGCTGAAACGTCGATATATGCAATAAAAACCGAGTTTCTCCCCTTTTCAATATTCTACTCAGTATTTTAACGAGAAACAAATAGATGATTGAAAATGAAGTATTTAAGGTTATTACCTAATCAATTATGTGTTTCCATCATTTTTATTGTATATATAATGAATTATAACCCATAGACTGAAAATTCACAAAAACGTGGAAAAACGGCAAAATATTGCCTAATTCAATGATATTTTGTTTAAGCCACATAAAGGAAAAGGAGATAATAAACGTCAAAATATTGCTAAATTCGATGATTTTTCGTACGAAACAAAATGCAAGAAAACTTGCTTAAAATGCAATATTATGCGAAAATCTGAGATTTGAAGGCCAAATCACATATCGTGATACGACATGAAATAGTATCGAAATATTGGTAAAAATGAATATATTTACTTAATATCAAACTACATGAAAAACGTGAAAAAAGTCATTATTTTACCATATATGAAGATTTTACCTTCAAATCATAGAGCGAGGTTTCGTATTATTTAGATCCAAGAAAAGACATATGACAATGTTGTTTCCAATACAAATGATAAAAAACAATGTGTTTTCTTTAGAAATAACTAAAATGTTCTTGATTTTCCGTTTATTTTACCGATGGAAGAGGTACACGTAAAACCGCTCTAATCCGGCTGAAACGTCGATATATGCAATAAAAACCGAACTTCTCCCCTTTTCAATATTCTACTCAGTATTTTAACGAGAAACAAATAGATGATTGAAAATGAAGTATTTAAGGTTATTATCTAATCAATTATGTGTTTCCATCATTTTTATTGTATATATAATGAATTATAACCCATAGACTAATAATTCACAAAAACGTGGAAAAACGGCAAAATATTGCCTAATTCGATGATATTTTGTTTAAATCACATAAAGGAAAAGGAGATAATAAACGTCAAAATATTGCTAAATTCGATGATTTTTCGTACGAAACAAAATGCAAGAAAACTAGCTTAAAATGCAATATTATGCGAAATTCTGAGATTTGAAGGCCAAATCACATATCGTGATACTACATGAAATAGTATCGAAATATTGGTAAAAATGAATATACATACGTAATATCAAACTACATGAAAAACGTAAAAAAAGTCATTATTTTACCATATATGAAGATTTTAACTTCAAGTCATAGAGCGAGGTTTCGTATTATTTAGATCCAAGAAAAGACATATGACTATGTTGTTTCCAATACAAATGATAAAAGCCAATGTGCTTTCATTAGAATTAACTAAAATGTTCCTGATTCTCCGTTTATATTACCGATGGAAGATGTACACGTAAAACCGCTCTAATCTGGCTGAAACGTCGATATATGCAATAAAAACCGAACTTCTCCCCTTTTCAATATCCAATTCAGTATTTTAACGAGAAACAAATGGTTGATTGAAAATAAAGTATTTAAGTTTAATTTCTAATCAATTATGTGTTTGCATAATTTTTATCGTATATTTAATGAATTAATAACAATAAACTGAAAATTCACAAAAACGTGGAAAAACGGTAAAATATTGCCTAATTCGATGATATTTTTTTTAAATCTCATAGAGGAAAAGGGGATGATAAACGTCAAAATATTGCTTAATTCGATGATTTTTCGTACGAAACAAAATGCAAGAAAACTTGCTTAGAATGCAATATTATGCGAAATTCTGAGATTTGAAGGTCAACTCACATATCGTGATACTACATGAAATAGTATCGAAATATTGGTATAAATGAATATATTTTTTACCAAACTACATGATTAACGTGAAAAGTCACTATTTTACCATATTTGAGGATTTTACCTTCAAGTCATATAGCGAGGTTTCGTTTTATTTAGATCAAAGAAAAGACATATGACAATGTTGTTTCCAATACAAATGATAAAAAACAATGTGTTTTCATTAGAATTAATTAAAAGGTTCTTGATTTTCTGTTTATATTACCGATGGAAGATGTACACGTAAAACCGCTCTAATCCGGCTGAAACATCGATATATGCAATAAAAACCGAACTTCTCCCCTTTTCAATATCTTACTCTGTATTTTAACGAGAAACAAATAGATGATTGAAAATGAAGTATTTAAGTTTATTATCTAATCAATTATGTGTTTGCATCATTTTTATCGTATATTTAATGAATTAATAGCAATAAACTGAAAATTCACAAAAACGTGGAAAAACGGCAAAATATTGCCTAATTCGATGATAAATCTCATAGAGGAAAAGGGTATGATAAACGTCAAAATATTGCTAAATTCGATGATTTTTCGTACGAAACAAAATGCAAGAAAACTTGCTTAAAATGCAATATTATGCGACATTCTGAGATTTGAAGGCCAAATCACATAATGTGATACTGCATGAAATAGTATCGAAATATTGGTAAAAATGAATATATTTACGTAATATCAAACTACATGATTGACGTGAAAAAGTCACTATTTTACCATATATGAGGATTTTAACTTCAAATCATAGAGCGAGGTTTCGTATTATTTAGATCCAAGAAAAGACATATAACATTGTTGTTTCCAATACAAATGATAAAAAAACAATGTTGTTTCATTAGAATTAACTAAAATGTTCTTGATTTTCCGTTTATTTTACCGATGGAAGATGTACACGTAAAACCGCTCTAATCCGGCTGAAACGTCGATATATGCAATAAAAACCGAACTTCTCCCCTTTTCAATATTCTACTCAGTATTTTAACGAGAAACAAATAGATGATTGAAAATGAAGTATTTAAGGTTTTTTCTAATCAATTATGTGTTTCCATCATTTTTATTGTATATATAATGAATTATAACAAATAGACTAATAATTCACAAAAACGTGGAAAAACGGCAAAATATTGCCTAATTCGATGATATTTTGTTTAAATCACATAAAGGAAAAGGAGATAATAAACGTCAAAATATTGCTAAATTCGATGATTTTTCGTACGAAACAAAATGCAAGAAAACTAGCTTAAAATGCAATATTATGCGAAATTCTGAGATTTGAAGGCCAAATCACATATCGTGATACTACATGAAATAGTATCGAAATATTGGTAAAAATTAATATATATACGTAATATCAAACTACATGAAAAACGTGAAAAAAGTCATTATTTTACCATATATGAAGATTTTAACTTCAAATCATAGAGCGAGATTTCGTATTATTTAGATCCAAGAAAAGACATTTGACTATGTTGTTTCCAATACAAATGATAAAAGCCAATGTGCTTTCATTAGAATTAACTAAAATGTTCCTGATTCTCCGTTTATATTACCGATGGAAGATGTACACGTAAAACCGCTCTAATCTGGCTGAAACGTCGATATATGCAATAAAAACCGAACTTCTCCCCTTTTCAATATCCAATTCAGTATTTTAACGAGAAACAAATGGTTGATTGAAAATAAAGTATTTAAGTTTAATTTCTAATCAATTATGTGTTTGCATCATTTTTATCGTATATTTAATGAATTAATAACAATAAACTGAAAATTCACAAAAACGTGGAAAAATGGTAAAATATTGCCTAATTCGATGATATTTTGTTTAAATCTCATAGAGGAAAAGGGGATGATAAACGTCAAAATATTGCTTAATTCGATGATTTTTCGTACGAAACAAAATGCAAGAAAACTTGCTTAGAATGCAATATTATGCGAAATTCTGAGATATGAAGGTCAACTCACTTATCGTGATACTACATGAAATAGTATCGAAATATTGGTATAAATGAATATATTTTTTACCAAACTACATGATTAACGTGAAAAGTCACTATTTTACCATATTTGAGGATTTTACCTTCAAGTCATATAGCGAGGTTTCGTTTTATTAAGATCAAAGAAAAGACATATGACAATGTTGTTTCCAATACAAATGATAAAAAACAATGTGTTTTCATTAGAATTATTAAAAGGTTCTTGATTTTCTGTTTATATTACCGATGGAAGATGTACACGTAAAACCGCTCTATTCCGGCTGAAACATCGATATTTGCAATAAAAACCGAACTTCTCCCCTTTTCAATATCTTACTCTGTATTTTAACGAGAAACAAATATATGATTGAAAATGAAGTATTTAAGTTTATTATCTAATCAATTATGTGTTTGCATCATTTTTATCGTATATTTAATGAATTAATAGCAATAAATTGAAAATTCACAAAAACGTGGAAAAACGGCAAAATATTGCCTAATTCGATGATAAATCTCATAGAGGAAAAGGGGATGATAAACGTCAAAATATTGCTAAATTCGATGATTTTTCGTACGAAACAAAATGCAAGAAAACTTGCTTAAAATGCAATATTATGCAACATTCTGAGATTTGAAGGCCAAATCACATAATGTGATACTACATGAAATAGTATCGAAATATTGGTAAAAATGAATATATTTACGTAATATCAAACTACATGATTGACGTGAAAAAGTCACTATTTTACCATATTTGAGGATTTTAACTTCTAATCATAGAGCGAGGTTTCGTATTATTTAGATCCAAGAAAAGACATATGACATTGTTGTTTCCAATACAAATGATAAAAAAACAATGTTGTTTCATTAGAATTAACTAAAATGTTCTTGATTTTCCGTTTATTTTACCGATGGAAGATGTACACGTAAAACCGCTCTAATCCGGCTGAAACGTCGATATATGCAATAAAAACCGAACTTCTCCCCTTTTCAATATTCTACTCAGTATTTTAACGAGAAACAAATAGATGATTGAAAATGAAGTATTTAAGGTTATTATCTAATCAATTATGTGTTTCCATCATTTTTATTGTATATATAATGAATTATAACCCATAGACTGAAAATTCACAAAAACGTGGAAAAACGGCAAAATATTGCCTAATTCGATGATATTTTGTTTAAGTCACATAAAGGAAAAGGAGATAATAAACGTCAAAATATTGCTAAATTCGATGATTTTTCGTACGAAACAAAATGCAAGAAAACTAGCTTAAAATGCAATATTATACGAAATTCTGAGATTTGAAGGCCAAATCACATATCGTGATACTACATGAAATAGTATCGAAATATTGGTAAAAATGAATATGATACGTAATATCAAACTACATGAAAAACGTGAAAAAAGGCATTATTTTACCATATATGAAGATTTTAACTTCAAATCATAGAGCGAGGTTTCGTATTATTTAGATCCTAGAAAAGACATATGACTATGTTGTTTCCAATACAAATGATAAAAGCCAATGTGCTTTCATTAGAATTACCTAAAATGTTCCTGATTCTCCGTTTATATTACCGATGGAAGATGTACACGTAAAACCGCTCTAATCTGGCTGAAACGTCGATATATGCAATAAAAACCGAACTTCTCCCCTTTTCAATATCGAATTCAGTATTTTAACGAGAAACAAATGGTTGATTGAAAATAAAGTATTTAAGTTTAATTTCTAATCAATTATGTGTTTGCATCATTTTTATCGTATATTTAATGAATTAATAACAATAAACTGAAAATTCACAAAAACGTGGAAAAACGGCAAAATATTGCCTAATTCGATGATATTTTGTTTAAATCTCATAGAGGAAAAGGGGATGATAAACGTCAAAATATTGCTAAATTCGATGATTTTTCGTACGAAACAAAATGCAAGAAAACTTGCTTAAAATACAATATTATGCGACATTCTGAGATTTGAAGGCCAAATCACATAATGTGATACTACATGAAATAGTATCGAAATATTGGTAAAAATGAATATATTTACGTAATATCAAACTACATGATTGACGTGAAAAAGTCACTATTTTACCATATTTTAGGATTTTAACTTCAAATCATAGAGCGAGGTTTCGTATTATTTAGATCCAAGAAAAGACATATGACATTGTTGTTTCCAATACAAATGATAAAAAAACAATGTTGTTTCATTAGAATTAACTAAAATGTTCTTGATTTTCCGTTTATTTTACCGATGGAAGATGTACACGTAAAACCGCTCTAATCCGGCTGAAACGTCGATATATGCAATAAAAACCGAGTTTCTCCCCTTTTCAATATTCTACTCAGTATTTTAACGAGAAACAAATAGATGATTGAAAATGAAGTATTTAAGGTTATTACCTAATCAATTATGTGTTTCCATCATTTTTATTGTATATATAATGAATTATAACCCATAGACTGAAAATTCACAAAAACGTGGAAAAACGGCAAAATATTGCCTAATTCAATGATATTTTGTTTAAGTCACATAAAGGAAAAGGAGATAATAAACGTCAAAATATTGCTAAATTCGATGATTTTTCGTACGAAACAAAATGCAAGAAAACTTGCTTAAAATGCAATATTATGCGAAAATCTGAGATTTGAAGGCCAAATCACATATCGTGATACTACATGAAATAGTATCGAAATATTGGTAAAAATGCATATATTTACTTAATATCAAACTACATGAAAAACGTGAAAAAAGTCATTATTTTACCATATATGAAGATTTTACCTTCAAATCATAGAGCGAGGTTTCGTATTATTTAGATCCAAGAAAAGACATATGACAATGTTGTTTCCAATACAAATGATAAAAAACAATGTGTTTTCTTTAGAAATAACTAAAATGTTCTTGATTTTCCGTTTATTTTACCGATGGAAGAGGTACACGTAAAACCGCTCTAATCCGGCTGAAACGTCGATATATGCAATAAAAACCGAACTTCTCCCCTTTTCAATATTCTACTCAGTATTTTAACGAGAAACAAATAGATGATTGAAAATGAAGTATTTAAGGTTATTATCTAATCAATTATGTGTTTCCATCATTTTTATTGTATATATAATGAATTATAACCCATAGACTAATAATTCACAAAAACGTGGAAAAACGGCAAAATATTGCCTAATTCGATGATATTTTGTTTAAATCACATAAAGGAAAAGGAGATAATAAACGTCAAAATATTGCTAAATTCGATGATTTTTCGTACGAAACAAAATGCAAGAAAACTAGCTTAAAATGCAATATTATACGAAATTCTGAGATTTGAAGGCCAAATCACATATCGTGATACTACATGAAATAGTATCGAAATATTGGTAAAAATGAATATGATACGTAATATCAAACTACATGAAAAACGTGAAAAAAGTCATTATTTTACCATATATGAAGATTTTAACTTCAAATCATAGAGCGAGGTTTCGTATTATTTAGATCCAAGAAAAGACATATGACTATGTTGTACCAATACAAATGATAAAAGCCAATGTGCTTTCATTAGAATTAACTAAAATGTTCCTGATTCTCCGTTTATATTACCGATGGAAAATGTACACGTAAAACCGCTCTAATCTGGCTGAAACGTCGATATATGCAATAAAAACCGAACTTCTCCCCTTTTCAATATCCTATTCAGTATTTTAACGAGAAACAAATGGTTGATTGAAAATAAAGTATTTAAGTCTAATTTCTAATCAATTATGTGTTTGCATCATTTTTATCGTATATTTAATGAATTAATAACAATAAACTGAAAATTCGCAAAAACGTGGAAAAACAGCAAAATATTGCCTAATTCGATGATATTTTGTTTAAATCTCATAGAGGAAAAGGGGATGATAAACGTCAAAATATTGCTTAATTCGATGATTTTTCGTACGAAACAAAATGCAAGAAAACTTGCTTAAAATGCAATATTATGCGAAATTCTGAGATTCTAAGGTCAACTCACATATCGTGATACTACATGAAATAGTATCGAAATATTGGTATAAATGAATATATTTTTTACCAAACTACATGATTAACGTGAAAAGTCACTATTTTACCATATTTGAGGATTTTACCTTCAAGTCATAGAGCGAGGTTTCGTATTATTTAGATCAAAGAAAAGACATATGACTGTTGTTTCCAATACAAATGATAAAAAACAATGTGTTTTCATTAGAATTAACTAAAATGTTCTTGATTTTCTGTTTATATTACCGATGGAAGATGTACACGTAAAACCGCTCTAATCCGGCTGAAACGTCGATATATGCAATAAAAACCGAACTTCTCCCCTTTTCAATATCTTACTCAGTATTTTAACGAGAAACAAATAGATGATTGAAAATGAAGTATTTAAGTTTATTATCTAATCAATTATGTGTTTGCATCATTTTTATCGTATATTTAATAAATTAATAACAATAAACTGAAAATTCACAAAAACGTGGAAAAACGGCAAAATATTGCCTAATTCGATGATAAATCTCATAGAGGAAAGGGGGATGATAAACGTCAAATATATTGCTAAATTCGATGATTTTTCGTACGAAACAAAATGCAAGAAAACTAGCTTAAAATGCAATATTATGCGACATTCTGAGATTTGAAGGCCAAATCACATATTGTGATACTACATGAAATAGTATCGAAATATTGGTAAAAATGAATATATTTACTTAATATCAAACTACATGAAAAACGTGAAAAAAGTCATTATTTTACCATATTTGAAGATTTTACCTTCAAATCATAGAGCGAGGTTTCGTATTATTTAGATCCAAGAAAAGACAAATGACAATGTTGTTTCCAATACAAATGATAAAAAACAATGTGTTTTCTTTAGAAATAACTAAAATGTTCTTGATTTTCCGTTTATTTTACCGATGGAAGAGGTACACGTAAAACCGCTCTAATCCGGCTGAAACGTCGATATATGCAATAAAAACCGAACTTCTCCCCTTTTCAATATTCTACTCAGTATTTTAACGAGAAACAAATAGATGATTGAAAATGAAGTATTTAAGGTTATTATCTAATCAATTATGTGTTTCCATCATTTTTATTGTATATATAATGAATTATAACCCATAGACTGAAAATTCACAAAAACGTGGAAAAACGGCAAAATATTGCCTAATTCGATGATATTTTGTTTAAATCACATAAATGAAAAGGAGATAATAAACGTCAAAATATTGCTAAATTCGATGATTTTTCGTACGAAACAAAATGCAAGAAAACTAGATTAAAATGCAATATTATGCGAAATTCTGAGATTTGAAGGCCAAATCACATATCGTGATACTACATGAAATAGTATCGAAATATTGGTAAAAATGAATATACATACGTAATATCAAACTACATGAAAAACGTGAAAAAAGTCATTATTTTACCATATATGAAGATTTTAACTTCAAGTCATAGAGCGAGGTTTCGTATTATTTAGATCCAAGAAAAGACATATGACTATGTTGTTTCCAATACAAATGATAAAAGCCAATGTGCTTTCATTAGAATTAACTAAAATGTTCCTGATTCTCCGTTTATATTACCGATGGAAGATGTACACGAAAAACCGCTCTAATCTGGCTGAAACGTCGATATATGCAATAAAAACCGAACTTCTCCCCTTTTCAATATCCAATTCAGTATTTTAACGAGAAACAAATGGTTGATTGAAAATAAAGTATTTAAGTTTAATTTCTAATCAATTATGTGTTCGCATCATTTTTATCGTATATTTAATGAATTAATAACAATAAACTGAAAATTCACAAAAACGTGGAAAAACGGTAAAATATTGCCTAATTCGATGATATTTTTTTTAAATCTCATAGAGGAAAAGGGGATGATAAACGTCAAAATATTGCTTAATTCGATGATTTTTCGTACGAAACAAAATGCAAGAAAACTTGCTTAGAATGCAATATTATGCGAAATTCTGAGATTTGAAGGTCAACTCACATATCGTGATACTACATGAAATAGTATCGAAATATTGGTATAAATGAATATATTTTTTACCAAACTACATGATTAACGTGAAAAGTCACTATTTTACCATATTTGAGGATTTTACCTTCAAGTCATATAGCGAGGTTTCGTTTTATTTAGATCAAAGAAAAGACATATGACAATGTTGTTTCCAATACAAATGATAAAAAACAATGTGTTTTCATTAGAATTAATTAAAAGGTTCTTGATTTTCTGTTTATATTACCGATGGAAGATGTACACGTAAAACCGCTCTAATCCGGCTGAAACATCGATATATGCAATAAAAACCGAACTTCTCCCCTTTTCAATATCTTACTCTGTATTTTAACGAGAAACAAATAGATAATTGAAAATGAAGTATTTAAGTTTATTATCTAATCAATTATGTGTTTGCATCATTTTTATCGTATATTTAATGAATTAATAGCAATAAACTGAAAATTCACAAAAAACGTGGAAAAACGGCAAAATATTGCCTAATTCGATGATAAATCTCATAGAGGAAAAGGGTATGATAAACGTCAAAATATTGCTAAATTCGATGATTTTTCGTACGAAACAAAATGCAAGAAAACTTGCTTAAAATGCAATATTATGCGACATTCTGAGATTTGAAGGCCAAATCACATAATGTGATACTGCATGAAATAGTATCGAAATATTGGTAAAAATGAATATATTTACGTAATATCAAACTACATGATTGACGTGAAAAAGTCACTATTTTACCATATTTGAGGATTTTAACTTCAAATCATAGAGCGAGGTTTCGTATTATTTAGATCCAAGAAAAGACATATAACATTGTTGTTTCCAATACAAATGATAAAAAAACAATGTTGTTTCATTAGAATTAACTAAAATGTTCTTGATTTTCCGTTTATTTTACCGATGGAAGATGTACACGTAAAACCGCTCTAATCCGGCTGAAACGTCGATATATGCAATAAAAACCGAACTTCTCCCCTTTTCAATATTCTACTCAGTATTTTAACGAGAAACAAATAGATGATTGAAAATGAAGTATTTAAGGTTTTTTCTAATCAATTATGTGTTTCCATCATTTTTATTGTATATATAATGAATTATAACAAATAGACTAATAATTCACAAAAACGTCGAAAAACGGCAAAATATTGCCTAATTCGATGATATTTTGTTTAAATCACATAAAGGAAAAGGAGATAATAAACGTCAAAATATTGCTAAATTCGATGATTTTTCGTACGAAACAAAATGCAAGAAAACTAGCTTAAAATGCAATATTATGCGAAATTCTGAGATTTGAAGGCCAAATCACATATCGTGATACTACATGAAATAGTATCGAAATATTGGTAAAAATGAATATATATACGTAATATCAAACTACATGAAAAACGTGAAAAAAGTCATTATTTTACCATATATGAAGATTTTAACTTCAAATCATAGAGCGAGATTTCGTATTATTTAGATCCAAGAAAAGACATTTGACTATGTTGTTTCCAATACAAATGATAAAAGCCAATGTGCTTTCATTAGAATTAACTAAAATGTTCCTGATTCTCCGTTTATATTACCGATGGAAGATGTACACGTAAAACCGCTCTAATCTGGCTGAAACGTCGATATATGCAATAAAAACCGAACTTCTTCCCTTTTCAATATCCTATTCAGTATTTTAACGAGAAACAAATGGTTGATTGAAAATAAAGTATTTAAGTTTAATTTCTAATCAATTATGTGTTTGCATCATTTTTATTGTATATTTAATGAATTAATAACAATAAACTGAAAATTCACTAAAACGTGGAAAAACGGCAAAATATAGCCTAATTCGATGATATTTGTTTAAATCTCATAGAGGAAAAGGGGATGATAAACGTCAAAATATTGCTAAATTCGATGATTTTTCGTACGAAACAAAATGCAAGAAAACTTGCTTAAAATGCAATATTATGCGAAATTCTGAGATTTGAAGGTCAACTCACATATCGTGATACTACATGAAATAGTATAGAAATATTGGTATAAATGAATATATTTACGTAATATCAAACTACATGATTAACGTGAAAAGGTCACTATTTTACCATATTTGAGGATTTTACCTACAAATCATAGAGCGAGGTTTCGTATTATTTAGATCCAAGAAAAGACATATGACATTGTTGTTTCCAATACAAATGATAAAAAAACAATGTTGTTTATTAGAATTAACTAAAATGTTCTTGATTTTCCGTTTATTTTACCGATGGAAGATGTACACGTAAAACCGCTCTAATCCGGCTGAAAAGTCGAAATATGCAATAAAAACCGAACCTCTCCCCTTTTCAATATTCTACTCAGTATTTTAACGAGAAACAAATAGATGATTGAAAATGAAGTATTTAAGGTTATTTTCTAATCAATTATATGTTTCAATCATTTTTATTGTATATATAATGAATTATAACCCATAGACTGAAAATTCACAAAAACGTGGAAAAACGGCAAAATATTGCCTAATTCGATGATATTTTGTTTAAATCACATAAAGGAAAAGGAGATAATAAACGTCAAAATATTGCTAAATTCGATGATTTTTCGTACGAAACAAAATGCAAGAAAACTTGCTTAAATGCAATATTATGCGAAATTCTGAGATTTGAAGGCCAAATCACATATCGTGATACTACATGAAATAGTATCGAAATATTGGTAAAAATGAATATATATACGTAATATCAAACTACATGAAAAACGTGAAAAAAGTCATTATTTTACCATATATGAAGATTTTAACTTCAAATCATAGAGCGAGGTTTCGTATTATTTAGATCCAAGAAAAGACATATGACTATGTTGTTTCCAATACAAATGATAAAAGCCAATGTACTTTCATTAGAATTAACTAAAATGTTCCTGATTTTCCGTTTATATTACCGATGGAAGATGTACACGTAAAACCGCTCTAATCTGGCTGAAACGTCGATATATGCAATAAAAACCGAACTTCTCCCCTTTTCAATATCCAATTCAGTATTTTAGCGAGAAACAAATGGTTGATTGAAAATAAAGTATTTAAGTTTAATTTCTAATCAATTATGTGTTTGCATCATTTTTATCGTATATTTAATGAATTAATAACAATAAACTGAAAATTCACAAAAACGTGGAAAAACGGTAAAATATTGCCTAATTCGATGATATTTTGTTTAAATCTCATAGAGGAAAAGGGGATGATAAACGTCAAAATATTGCTAAATTCGATGATTTTTCGTACGAAACAAAATGCAAGAAAACTTGCTTAAAATGCAATATTATGCGAAATTCTGAGATTTGAAGGCCAAATCACATATCGTGATACAACATGAAATAGTATCGAAATATTGGTAAAAATGAATATATTTACGTAATATCAAACTACATGATTAACGTGAAAAAGTCACTATTTTACCATATTTGAGGATTTTACCTACAAGTCATAGAGCGAGATTTCGTATTATTTAGATCAAAGAAAAGACATATGACAATGTTGTTTCTAATACAAATGATAAAAAACAATGTGTTTTCATTAGAATTAACTAAAATGTTCTTGATTTTCTGTTTATATTACCGATGGAAGATGTACACGTAAAACCGCTCTAATCCGGCTGAAACGTCGATATATGCAATAAAAACCGAACTTCTCCCCTTTTCAATATCCTACTTAGTATTTTAACGAGAAACAAATAGATGATTAAAAATAAAGTATTTAAGGTTATTATCTAATCAATTACGTGTTTGCATCATTTTTATCGTATATATAATGAATTAATACCCATAGACTGAAAATTCACAAAAACGTGGAAAAACGGCAAAATATTGCCTAATTCGATGATATTTTGTTTAAATCACAAAAAGGAAAAGGAGATAATAAACGTCAAAATATTGCTAAATTTGATGATATTTCGTACGAAACAAAATGCAAGAAAACTTGCTTAAAATGCAATATTATGCGACATTCTGAGACTTGAAGTCCAAATCACATATCGTGATACAACATGAAATAGTATCGAAATATTGGTAAAAATGAATATATTTACGTAATGTCAAACTACATGATTAACGTGAAAAAGTCACTATTTTACCATATTTGAGGATTTTACCTTCAAGTCATAGAGCGAGATTTCGTATTATTTAGATCAAAGAAAAGACATATGACAGTGTTGTTTCCAATACAAATGATAAAAAACAATGTGTTTTCATTAGAATTAACTAAAATGTTCTTGATTTTCTGTTTATATTACCGATGGAAGATGTGCACGTAAAACCGCTCTAATCCGGCTGAAACATCGATATATGCAATCAAAACCGAACTTCTCCCCTTTTCAATATTTTACTCAGTATTTAAACGAGAAACAAATAGATGATTGAAAATGAAGTATTTAAGTTTATTATCTAATCAATTATGTGTTTGCATCATTTTTATCGTATATTTAATGAATTAATAACAATAAACTGAAAATTCAGAAAAACGTGGAAAAACGGCAAAATATTGCCTAATTCGATGATAAATCTCATAGAGGAAAAGGGGATGATAAACGTCAAAATATTGCTAAATTCGATGATTTTTCGTACGAAACAAAATGCAAGAAAACTTGCTTAAAATGCAATATTATGCGACATTCTGAGATTTGAAGGCCAAATCACATATTGTGATACTACATGAAACAGTATCGAAATATTGGTAAAAATGAATATATTTACGTAATATCAAACTACATGATTGACGTGAAAAAGTCACTATTTTACCATATTTGAGGATTTTAACTTCAAATCATTGAGCGAGGTTTCGTATTATTTAGATCCAAGAAAAGACATATGACATTGTTGTTTCCAATACAAATGATAAAAAACAATGTTGTTTCCTTAGAATTAACTAAAATGTTTTTGATTTTCCGTTTATTTTACCGATGGAAGATGTACACGTAAAACCGCTATAATCCGGCTGAAACGTCGATATATGCAATAAAAAGCGAACTTCTACCCTTTTCAATATTCTACTCAGTATTTTAACGAGAAACAAATAGATGATTGAAAATGAAGTATTTAAGGTTATTATCTAATCAATTATGTGTTTGCATCATTTTTATCGTATATATAATGAATTAATTCCCATTGACTGAAAATTCACAAAAACGTGGATAAACGGCAAAATATTGCCTAATTCCTAATGATATTTTGTTTAAATCACATAAAGGAAAAGGAGATAATAAACGTCAAAATATTGCTAAATTCGATGATTTTTCGTACGAAACAAAATGCAAGAAAACTTGCTTAAAATGCAAAATTACGCGACATTCTGAGATATGAAGGCCAAATCACATATCGTGATACTACATGAAATTGTATCGAAATATTAGTAAAAATGAATATATTTACGTAATATCAAACTACATGATTAACGTGAAAAAGTCACTATTTTACCATATATGAAAATTTTAACTTCAAATCATAGAGCGAGGTGACGTATTGTTTAGATCCAAGAAAAGACATATGACAATGTTGTTTCCAATACAAATGATAAAAACCAATGAGTTTTCATTAGAACTAACTAAAATGTTCTTGATTTTCCGTTTATATTACCGATGGAAGATGTACACGTAAAACCGCTCTAATCCGCCTGAAACGTCGATATATGCAATAATAACCGAACTTCTCCCCTTTTCAATATCTTTCTCAATATTTTAACAAGAAACAAATAGATGAGTGAAAATGAAGTATTAAAGTTTATTATCTAATCAATTATGTGTTTCCATCATTTTTATCGTATATATAATGAATTAATACCCATAGACTGAAAATTCACAAAAACGTGAAAAAGCGGCAAAATATTGCCTAATTCGATGATATTTGGTTTAAATCCCATAAAGGAAAAGGAGATGATAAACGTCAAAATACTGCTAAATTCGATAATTTTTCGTACGAAGCAAAATGCAAGAAAACTTGCTTAAAATGCAATATTATGCGACATTCTGAAACTTGAAGTCCAAATCACATATCGTGATACAACATGAAATAGTATCGAAAAATTGGTAAAAATGAATATATTTACGTAATATCAAACTACATGATTAACGTGAAAAAGTCACTATTTTACCATATTTGAGGATTTTACCTTCAAGTCATAGAGCGAGGTTTCGTATTATTTAGTTCAAAGAAAAGACATATGACAATGTTGTTTCCAATACAAATTATAAAACATAATGTGTTTTCATCAGAATTAACTGAAATGTTCTTGATTTTCTGTTTATATTACCGATGGAAGATGTACACGTAAAACCGCTCTAATCCGGCTGAAACGTCGATATATGCAATAAAAACCGAACTACTCCCCTTTTCAATATCTTACTCTGTATTTTAACGAGAAACAAATAGATGATTGAAAATGAAGTATTTAAGTTTATTATCTAATCAATTATGTGTTTGCATCATTTTTATCGTATATTTAATGAATTATTAGCAATAAACTGAAAATTCACAAAAACGTGGAAAAACGGCAAAATATTGCCTAATTTGATGATAAATCTCATAGAGGAAAAGGGGATGATAAACGTCAAAATATTGCTAAATTCGATGATTTTTCGTACGAAACAAAATGCAAGAAAACTTGCTTATAATGCAATATTATGCGAAATTCTGAGATTTGAAGGCCAAATCACATATCGTGATACAACATGAAATAGTATCGAAATATTGGTAAAAATGAATATATTTACGTAATATCAAACTACATGATTAACATGAAAAAGTCACTATTTTACCATATTTGAGGATTTTACCTACAAGTCATAGAGCGAGATTTCGTATTATTTAGATCAAAGAAAAGACATATGACAATGTTGTTTCTAATACAAATGATAAAAAACAATGTGTTTTCATTAGAATTAACTAAAATGTTCTTGATTTTCTGTTTATATTACCGATGGAAGATGTACACGTAAAACCGCTCTAATCCGGCTGAAACGTCGATATATGCAATAAAAACCGAACTTCTCCCCTTTTCAATATCCTACTTAGTATTTTAACGAGAAACAAATAGATGATTAAAAATAAAGTATTTAAGGTTATTATCTGATCAATTACGTGTTTGCATCATTTTTATCGTATATATAATGAATTAATACCCATAGACTGAAAATTCACAAAAACGTGGAAAAACGGCAAAATATTGCCTAATTCGATGATATTTTGTTTAAATCACAAAAAGGAAAAGGAGATAATAAACGTCAAAATATTGCTAAATTTGATGATATTTCGTACGAAACAAAATGCAAGAAAACTTGCTTAAAATGCAATATTATGCGACATTCTGAGACTTGAAGTCCAAATCACAGATCGTGATACAACATGAAATAGTATCGAAATATTGGTAAAAATGAATATATTTACGTAATGTCAAACTACATGATTAACGTGAAAAAGTCACTATTTTACCATATTTGAGGATTTTACCTTCAAGTCATAGAGCGAGATTTCGTATTATTTAGATCAAAGAAAAGACATATGACAATGTTGTTTCCAATACAAATGATAAAAAACAATGTGTTTTCATTAGAATTAACTAAAATGTTCTTGATTTTCTGTTTATATTACCGATGGAAGATGTGCACGTAAAACCGCTCTAATCCGGCTGAAACATCGATATATGCAATCAAAACCGAACTTCTCCCCTTTTCAATATTTTACTCAGTATTTAAACGAGAAACAAATAGATGATTGAAAATGAAGTATTTAAGTTTATTATCTAATCAATTATGTGTTTGCATCATTTTTATCGTATATTTAATGAATTAATAACAATAAACTGAAAATTCAGAAAAACGTGGAAAAACGGCAAAATATTGCCTAATTCGATGATAAATCTCATAGAGGAAAAGGGGATGATAAACGTCAAAATATTGCTAAATTCGATGATTTTTCGTACGAAACAAAATGCAAGAAAACTTGCTTAAAATGCAATATTATGCGACATTCTGAGATTTGAAGGCCAAATCACATATTGTGATACTACATGAAACAGTATCGAAATATTGGTAAAAATGAATATATTTACGTAATATCAAACTACATGATTGACGTGAAAAAGTCACTATTTTACCATATTTGAGGATTTTAACTTCAAATCATTGAGCGAGGTTTCGTATTATTTAGATCCAAGAAAAGACATATGACATTGTTGTTTCCAATACAAATGATAAAAAACAATGTTGTTTCCTTAGAATTAACTAAAATGTTTTTGATTTTCCGTTTATTTTACCGATGGAAGATGTACACGTAAAACCGCTATAATCCGGCTGAAACGTCGATATATGCAATAAAAAGCGAACTTCTACCCTTTTCAATATTCTACTCAGTATTTTAACGAGAAACAAATAGATGATTGAAAATGAAGTATTTAAGGTTATTATCTAATCAATTATGTGTTTGCATCATTTTTATCGTATATATAATGAATTAATTCCCATAGACTGAAAATTCACAAAAACGTGGATAAACGGCAAAATATTGCCTAATTCCTAATGATATTTTGTTTAAATCACATAAAGGAAAAGGAGATAATAAACGTCAAAATATTGCTAAATTCGATGATTTTTCGTACGAAACAAAATGCAAGAAAACTTGCTTAAAATGCAATATTACGCGACATTCTGAGATATGAAGGCCAAATCACATATCGTGATACTACATGAAATTGTATCGAAATATTAGTAAAAATGAATATATTTACGTAATATCAAACTACATGATTAACGTGAAAAAGTCACTATTTTACCATATATGAAAATTTTAACTTCAAATCATAGAGCGAGGTGACGTATTGTTTAGATCCAAGAAAAGACATATGACAATGTTGTTTCCAATACAAATGATAAAAACCAATGAGTTTTCATTAGAACTAACTAAAATGTTCTTGATTTTCCGTTTATATTACCGATGGAAGATGTACACGTAAAACCGCTCTAATCCGCCTGAAACGTCGATATATGCAATAATAACCGAACTTCTCCCCTTTTCAATATCTTTCTCAATATTTTAACAAGAAACAAATAGATGAGTGAAAATGAAGTATTAAAGGTTATTATCTAATCAATTATGTGTTTCCATCATTTTTATCGTATATATAATGAATTAATACCCATAGACTGAAAATTCACAAAAACGTGAAAAAGCGGCAAAATATTGCCTAATTCGATGATATTTGGTTTAAATCCCATAAAGGAAAAGGAGATGATAAACGTCAAAATACTGCTAAATTCGATGATTTTTCGTACGAAGCAAAATGCAAGAAAACTTGCTTAAAATGCAATATTATGCGACATTCTGAAACTTGAAGTCCTAATCACATATCGTGATACAACATGAAATAGTATCGAAAAATTGGTAAAAATGAATATATTTACGTAATATCAAACTACATGATTAACGTGAAAAAGTCACTATTTTACCATATTTGAGGATTTTACCTTCAAGTCATAGAGCGAGGTTTCGTATTATTTAGTTCAAAGAAAAGACATATGACAATGTTGTTTCCAATACAAATTATAAAACATAATGTGTTTTCATCAGAATTAACTGAAATGTTCTTGATTTTCTGTTTATATTACCGATGGAAGATGTACACGTAAAACCGCTCTAATCCGGCTGAAATGTCGATATATGCAATAAAAACCGAACTACTCCCCTTTTCAATATCTTACTCTGTATTTTAACGAGAAACAAATAGATGATTGAAAATGAAGTATTTAAGTTTATTATCTAATCAATTATGTGTTTGCATCATTTTTATCGTATATTTAATGAATTAATAGCAATAAACTGAAAATTCACAAAAACGTGGAAAAACGGCAAAATATTGCCTAATTTGATGATAAATCTCATAGAGGAAAAGGGGATGATAAACGTCAAATATATTGCTAAATTCGATGATTTTTCGTACGAAACAAAATGCAAGAAAACTTGCTTAAAATGCAATATTATGCGAAATTCTGAGATTTGAAGGTCAACTCACATATCGTGATACTACATGAAATAGTATCGAAATATTGGTATAAATGAATATATTTACGTAATATTAAACTACATGATTAACGTGAAAAGTCACTATTTTACTATATTTGAGGATTTTACCTTCAAGTCATAGTTTCGATGGTTTCGAATTATTGAGATCAAAGAAAAGACATATGACAATGTTGTTTCCAATACAAATGATAAAAAACAATGTGCTTTCATTAGAAGTAACTAAAATGTTCTTGATTTTCCGTTTATTTTACCGATGGAAGAGGTACACGTAAAACCGCTCTAATCCGGCTGAAACGTCGATATATGCAATAAAAACCGAACTTCTCCCCTTTTCAATATTCTACTCAGTATTTTAACGAGAAACAAATAGATGATTGAAAATGAAGTATTTAAGGTTATTATCTAATCAATTATGTGTTTCCATCATTTTTATTGTATATATAATGAATTATAACCCATAGACTGAAAATTCACAAAAACGTGGAAAAACGGCAAAATATTGCCTAATTCGATGATATTTTGTTTAAATCACATAAAGGAAAAGGAGATAATAAACGTCAAAATATTGCTAAATTCGATGATTTTTCGTACGAAACAAAATGCAAGAAAACTTGCTTAAAATGCAATATTATGCGAAATTCTGAGATTTGAAGGCCAACTCACATATCGTTATACTACATGAAATAGTATCGAAATATTGGTAAAAATGAATATATATACGTAATATCAAACTACATGAAAAACGTGAAAAAAGTCATTATTTTACCATATATGAAGATTTTAACTTCAAATCATAGAGCGAGGTTTCGTATTATTTAGATCCAAGAAAAGACATATGACAATGTTGTTTCCAATACAAATGATAAAAGCCAATGTGTTTTCATTACAATTAACTAAAATGTTCCTGATTTTCCGTTTATATTACCGATGGAAGGTGTACACGTAAAACCGCTCTAATCCGGCTAAAACGTCGATATATGCAATAAAAACCGAACTTCTCCCCTTTTCAATATCCTACTCAGTATTTTAACGAGAAACAAATGGTTGATTGAAAATAAAGTATTTCAGGTTAATTTCTAATCAATTATGTGTTTGCATCATTTTTATCGTATATATAATAAATACCCATAGACTGAAAATTCAAAAAAACGTGGAAAAACGGCAAAATTTTGCCTAATTCGATGATATTTTATTTAAATCACATAAAGGAAAAGGAGATAATAAACGTCAAAATCTTGCTAAATTCGATGTTTTTTCGTACGAAACAAAATGCAAGAAAACTTGCTTAAAATGCAATATTATGCGAATTTCTGAGATTTCAAGGCCAAATCACGTATCGTGATACTACATGAAATAGTATCGAAATATTGGTAAAAATGAATATATTTACTTAATATCAAACTACATGAAAAACGTGAAAAAAGTCATTATTTTACCATATTTGAAGATTTTACATTCAAATCATAGAGCGAGGTTTCGAATTATTTAGATCCAAAAAAAGACATATGACAATGTTGTTTCCAATACAAATGATAAAAAACAATGTGTTTTCATTACAAATAACTAAAATGTTCTTGATTTTCCGTTTATTTTACCGATGGAAAAGGTACACGTAAAACCGCTCTAATCCGGCTGAAACGTCGATATATGCAATAAAAACCGAACTTCTCCCCTTTTCAATATTCTACTCAGTATTTTAACGAGAAACAAATAGATGATTGAAAATAAAGTATTTAAGGTTAATTTGTAATCAATTATGTGTTTGCATCATTTTTATCGTATATTTAATGAATTAATAACAATAAACTGAAAATTCACAAAAAACGTGGAAAAACGGCAAAAAATTGCCTAATTCGATGATATTTTGTTTAAATCTCATTGCGGAAAAGGGGATGATAAACGTCAAAATATTGCTAAATTCGATGATTTTTCGTACGAAACAAAATGCAAGAAAACTTGCTTATAATGCAATATTACGCGAAATTCTGAGATTTGAAGGTCAACTCACATATCGTGATACTACATGAAATAGTATCGAAATATTGGGAAAAATGAATATATTTACGTAATATCAAACTACATGATTAACGTGAAAAAGTCACTATTTTACCATATTTGACGATTTTACTTTCAAGTTATAGAGCGAGGTTTCGTATTATTTAGATCAAAGAAAAGACATATGACAATGTTGTTTCCAATACAAATGATAAAAAACAATGTGTTTTCATTAGAATTAACTAAAATGTTCTTGATTTTCTGTTTATATTACCGATGGAAGATGTACACGTAAAACCGCTCTAATCCGGCTTAAACGTCGATATATGCAATAAAAACCGAACTTCTCCCCTTTTCAATATCTTACTCAGTATTTTAACGAGAAACAAATAGATGATTAAAAATGAAGTATTTAGGTTTATTATCTAATCAATTATGTGTTTGCATCATTTTTATCGTATATTTAATGAATTAATAACAATAAACTGAAAATTCAAAAAAACGTGGAAAAACGGCAAAATATTGCCTAATTCGATGATAAATCTCATAGAGGAAAAGGGGATGATAAACGTCAAATATATTGCTAAATTCGATGATTTTTCGTACGAAACAAAATGCAAGAAAACTAGCTTAAAATGCAATATTATGCGACATTCTGAGATTTGAAGGCCAAATCACATATTGTGATACTACATGAAATAGTATCGAAATATTGGTAAAAATGAATATATTTACGTAATATCAAACTACATGATTGACGTGAAAAAGTCACTATTTTACCATATTTGAGGATTTTAACTTCAAATCATAGAACGATGTTTCGTATTATTTAGATCCAAGAAAAGACATATGGCATTGTTGTTTCCAATACAAATGATAAAAAACAATGTTGTTTCATTAGAATTAACTAAAATGTTCTTGATTTTCCGTTTATTTTACCGATGAAAGATGTACACGTAAATCCGCTCTAATCAGGCCGAAACGTCGATATATGCAATAAAAACCGAACTTATCCCCTTTTCAATATTCTACTCAGTATTTTAACGAGAAACAAGGAGATGATTAAAAATAAAGTATTTAAGGTTATTATCTAATCAATTACGTGTTTGCATCATTTTTATCGTATATATAATGAATTATTACCCATAGACTGAAAATTCAAAAAAACGTGGAAAAAGGGCAAAATATTGCCTAATTCGATGATATTTTGTTTAAATCACGTAAAGGAAAAGGAGATAATAAACGTCAAAATATTGCTAAATTCGATGATTTTTTGTACGAAACAAAATGCAAGAAAACTTGCTTAAAATGCAATATTATGCGACATTCTGAGATTTGAAGGCCAAATCACATGTCTTGATACTACATGAAATAGTATCGAAATATTGGTAAAAATGAATATATTTACGTAATATCAAACTACATGATTGACGTGAAAAAGTCACTTTTTTACCATATTTGAGGATTTTACCTTCAATTCATAGAGCGAGGTTTCGTATTATTTAGATCAAAGAAAAGACATATGACAATGTTGTTTCAAATACAAATTATAAAAAAAACAATGTGTTTTCATTAGAATTATCTAAAATGTTCTTGATTTTCTGTTTATATTGCCGATGGAAGATGTACACGTAAACCCGCTCTAATCCGGCTGAAACGTCGATATATGCAATAAAAACCGAACTACTCACCTTTTCAATATCTTACTCTGTATTTTAACGAGAAACAAATAGATGATTGAAAATGAAGTATTTAAGTTTATTATCTAATCAATTATGTGTTTGCATCATTTTTATCGTATATTTAATGAATTAATAGCAATAAACTGAAAATTCACAAAAACGTGGAAAAACGGCAAAATATTGCCTAATTTGATGATAAATCTCATAGAGGAAAAGGGGATGATAAACGTCAAATATATTGCTAAATTCGATGATTTTTCGTACGAAACAAAATGCAAGAAAACTTGCTTAAAATGCAATATTATGCGAAATTCTGAGATTTGAAGGTCAACTCACATATCGTGATACTACATGAAATAGTATCGAAATATTGGTATAAATGAATATATTTACGTAATATTAAACTACATGATTAACGTGAAAAGTCACTATTTTACTATATTTGAGGATTTTACCTTCAAGTCATAGTTTCGATGGTTTCGAATTATTGAGATCAAAGAAAAGACATATGACAATGTTGTTTCCAATACAAATGATAAAAAACAATGTGTTTTCATTAGAAATAACTAAAATGTTCTTGATTTTCCGTTTATTTTACCGATGGAAGAGGTACACGTAAAACCGCTCTAATCCGGCTGAAACGTCGATATATGCAATAAAAACCGAACTTCTCCCCTTTTCAATATTCTACTCAGTATTTTAACGAGAAACAAATAGATGATTGAAAATGAAGTATTTAAGGTTATTATCTAATCAATTATGTGTTTGCATCATTTTTATCGTATATATAATGAATTAATTCCCATAGACTGAAAATTCACAAAAACGTGGATAAACGGCAAAATATTGCCTAATTCCTAATGATATTTTGTTTAAATCACATAAAGGAAAAGGAGATAATAAACGTCAAAATATTGCTAAATTCGATGATTTTTCGTACGAAACAAAATGCAAGAAAACTTGCTTAAAATGCAATATTACGCGACATTCTGAGATATGAAGGCCAAATCACATATCGTGATACTACATGAAATTGTATCGAAATATTAGTAAAAATGAATATATTTACGTAATATCAAACTACATGATTAACGTGAAAAAGTCACTATTTTACCATATATGAAAATTTTAACTTCAAATCATAGAGCGAGGTGACGTATTGTTTAGATCCAAGAAAAGACATATGACAATGTTGTTTCCAATACAAATGATAAAAACCAATGAGTTTTCATTAGAACTAACTAAAATGTTCTTGATTTTCCGTTTATATTACCGATGGAAGATGTACACGTAAAACCACTCTAATCCGCCTGAAACGTCGATATATGCAATAATAACCGAACTTCTCCCCTTTTCAATATCTTTCTCAATATTTTAACAAGAAACAAATAGATGAGTGAAAATGAAGTATTAAAGGTTATTATCTAATCAATTATGTGTTTCCATCATTTTTATCGTATATATAATGAATTAATACCCATAGACTGAAAATTCACAAAAAAGTGAAAAAGCGGCAAAATATTGCCTAACTCGATGATATTTGGTTTAAATCCCATAAAGGAAAAGGAGATGATAAACGTCAAAATACTGCTAAATTCGATGATTTTTCGTACGAAGCAAAATGCAAGAAAACTTGCTTAAAATGCAATATTATGCGACATTCTGAAACTTGAAGTCCAAATCACATATCGTGATACAACATGAAATAGTATCGAAAAATTGGTAAAAATGAATATATTTACGTAATATCAAACTACATGATTAACGTGAAAAAGTCACTATTTTACCATATTTGAGGATTTTACCTTCAAGTCATAGAGCGAGGTTTCGTATTATTTAGTTCAAAGAAAAGACATATGACAATGTTGTTTCCAATACAAATTATAAAACATAATGTGTTTTCATCAGAATTAACTGAAATGTTCTTGATTTTCTGTTTATATTACCGATGGAAGATGTACACGTAAAACCGCTCTAATCCGGCTGAAATGTCGATATATGCAATAAAAACCGAACTACTCCCCTTTTCAATATCTTACTCTGTATTTTAACGAGAAACAAATAGATGATTGAAAATGAAGTATTTAAGTTTATTATCTAATCAATTATGTGTTTGCATCATTTTTATCGTATATTTAATGAATTAATAGCAATAAACTGAAAATTCACAAAAACGTGGAAAAACGGCAAAATATTGCCTAATTTGATGATAAATCTCATAGAGGAAAAGGGGATGATAAACGTCAAATATATTGCTAAATTCGATGATTTTTCGTACGAAACAAAATGCAAGAAAACTTGCTTAAAATGCAATATTATGCGAAATTCTGAGATTTGAAGGTCAACTCACATATTGTGATACTACATGAAATAGTATCGAAATATTGGTATAAATGAATATATTTACGTAATATTAAACTACATGATTAACGTGAAAAGTCACTATTTTACTATATTTGAGGATTTTACCTTCAAGTCATAGTTTCGATGGTTTCGAATTATTGAGATCAAAGAAAAGACATATGACAATGTTGTTTCCAATACAAATGATAAAAAACAATGTGCTTTCATTAGAAGTAACTAAAATGTTCTTGATTTTCCGTTTATTTTACCGATGGAAGAGGTACACGTAAAACCGCTCTAATCCGGCTGAAACGTCGATATATGCAATAAAAACCGAACTTCTCCCCTTTTCAATATTCTACTCAGTATTTTAACGAGAAACAAATAGATGATTGAAAATGAAGTATTTAAGGTTATTATCTAATCAATTATGTGTTTCCATCATTTTTATTGTATATATAATGAATTATAACCCATAGACTGAAAATTCACAAAAACGTGGAAAAACGGCAAAATATTGCCTAATTCGATGATATTTTGTTTAAATCACATAAAGGAAAAGGAGATAATAAACGTCAAAATATTGCTAAATTCGATGATTTTTCGTACGAAACAAAATGCAAGAAAACTTGCTTAAAATGCAATATTATGCGAAATTCTGAGATTTGAAGGCCAACTCACATATCGTTATACTACATGAAATAGTATCGAAATATTGGTAAAAATGAATATATATACGTAATATCAAACTACATGAAAAACGTGAAAAAAGTCATTATTTTACCATATATGAAGATTTTAACTTCAAATCATAGAGCGAGGTTTCGTATTATTTAGATCCAAGAAAAGACATATGACAATGTTGTTTCCAATACAAATGATAAAAGCCAATGTGTTTTCATTACAATTAACTAAAATGTTCCTGATTTTCCGTTTATATTACCGATGGAAGGTGTACACGTAAAACCGCTCTAATCCGGCTAAAACGTCGATATATGCAATAAAAACCGAACTTCTCCCCTTTTCAATATCCTACTCAGTATTTTAACGAGAAACAAATGGTTGATTGAAAATAAAGTATTTCAGGTTAATTTCTAATCAATTATGTGTTTGCATCATTTTTATCGTATATATAATAAATACCCATAGACTGAAAATTCAAAAAAACGTGGAAAAACGGCAAAATTTTGCCTAATTCGATGATATTTTATTTAAATCACATAAAGGAAAAGGAGATAATAAACGTCAAAATCTTGCTAAATTCGATGTTTTTTCGTACGAAAGAAAATGCAAGAAAACTTGCTTAAAATGCAATATTATGCGAATTTCTGAGATTTCAAGGCCAAATCACGTATCGTGATACTACATGAAATAGTATCGAAATATTGGTAAAAATGAATATATTTACTTAATATCAAACTACATGAAAAACGTGAAAAAAGTCATTATTTTACCATATTTGAAGATTTTACATTCAAATCATAGAGCGAGGTTTCGAATTATTTAGATCCAAAAAAAGACATATGACAATGTTGTTTCCAATACAAATGATAAAAAACAATGTGTTTTCATTACAAATAACTAAAATGTTCTTGATTTTTCGTTTATTTTACCGATGGAAAAGGTACACGTAAAACCGCTCTAATCCGGCTGAAACGTCGATATATGCAATAAAAACCGAACTTCTCCCCTTTTCAATATTCTACTCAGTATTTTAACGAGAAACAAATAGATGATTGAAAATAAAGTATTTAAGGTTAATTTGTAATCAATTATGTGTTTGCATCATTTTTATCGTATATTTAATGAATTAATAACAATAAACTGAAAATTCACAAAAAACGTGGAAAAACGGCAAAAAATTGCCTAATTCGATGATATTTTGTTTAAATCTCATTGCGGAAAAGGGGATGATAAACGTCAAAATATTGCTAAATTCGATGATTTTTCGTACGAAACAAAATGCAAGAAAACTTGCTTATAATGCAATATTACGCGAAATTCTGAGATTTGAAGGTCAACTCACATATCGTGATACTACATGAAATAGTATCGAAATATTGGGAAAAATGAATATATTTACGTAATATCAAACTACATGATTAACGTGAAAAAGTCACTATTTTACCATATTTGACGATTTTACTTTCAAGTTATAGAGCGAGGTTTCGTATTATTTAGATCAAAGAAAAGACATATGACAATGTTGTTTCCAATACAAATGATAAAAAACAATGTGTTTTCATTAGAATTAACTAAAATGTTCTTGATTTTCTGTTTATATTACCGATGGAAGATGTACACGTAAAACCGCTCTAATCCGGCTTAAACGTCGATATATGCAATAAAAACCGAACTTCTCCCCTTTTCAATATCTTACTCAGTATTTTAACGAGAAACAAATAGATGATTAAAAATGAAGTATTTAGGTTTATTATCTAATCAATTATGTGTTTGCATCATTTTTATCGTATATTTAATGAATTAATAACAATAAACTGAAAATTCAAAAAAACGTGGAAAAACGGCAAAATATTGCCTAATTCGATGATAAATCTCATAGAGGAAAAGGGGATGATAAACGTCAAATATATTGCTAAATTCGATGATTTTTCGTACGAAACAAAATGCAAGAAAACTAGCTTAAAATGCAATATTATGCGACATTCTGAGATTTGAAGACCAAATCACATATTGTGATACTACATGAAATAGTATCGAAATATTGGTAAAAATGAATATATTTACGTAATATCAAACTACATGATTGACGTGAAAAAGTCACTATTTTACCATATTTGAGGATTTTAACTTCAAATCATAGAACGATGTTTCGTATTATTTAGATCCAAGAAAAGACATATGACATTGTTGTTTCCAATACAAATGATAAAAAACAATGTTGTTTCATTAGAATTAACTAAAATGTTCTTGATTTTCCGTTTATTTTACCGATGAAAGATGTACACGTAAATCCGCTCTAATCCGGCCGAAACGTCGATATATGCAATAAAAACCGAACTTATCCCCTTTTCAATATTCTACTCAGTATTTTAACGAGAAACAAGGAGATGATTAAAAATAAAGTATTTAAGGTTATTATCTAATCAATTACGTGTTTGCATCATTTTTATCGTATATATAATGAATTATTACCCATAGACTGAAAATTCAAAAAAACGTGGAAAAAGGGCAAAATATTGCCTAATTCGATGATATTTTGTTTAAATCACGTAAAGGAAAAGGAGATAATAAACGTCAAAATATTGCTAAATTCGATGATTTTTTGTACGAAACAAAATGCAAGAAAACTTGCTTAAAATGCAATATTATGCGACATTCTGAGATTTGAAGGCCAAATCACATGTCTTGATACTACATGAAATAGTATCGAAATATTGGTAAAAATGAATATATTTACGTAATATCAAACTACATGATTGACGTGAAAAAGTCACTTTTTTACCATATTTGAGGATTTTACCTTCAAGTCATAGAGCGAGGTTTCGTATTATTTAGATCAAAGAAAAGACATATGACAATGTTGTTTCAAATACAAATTATAAAAAAAACAATGTGTTTTCATTAGAATTATCTAAAATGTTCTTGATTTTCTGTTTATATTGCCGATGGAAGATGTACACGTAAACCCGCTCTAATCCGGCTGAAACGTCGATATATGCAATAAAAACCGAACTACTCACCTTTTCAATATCTTACTCTGTATTTTAACGAGAAACAAATAGATGATTGAAAATGAAGTATTTAAGTTTATTATCTAATCAATTATGTGTTTGCATCATTTTTATCGTATATTTAATGAATTAATAGCAATAAACTGAAAATTCACAAAAACGTGGAAAAACGGCAAAATATTGCCTAATTTGATGATAAATCTCATAGAGGAAAAGGGGATGATAAACGTCAAATATATTGCTAAATTCGATGATTTTTCGTACGAAACAAAATGCAAGAAAACTTGCTTAAAATGCAATATTATGCGAAATTCTGAGATTTGAAGGTCAACTCACATATCGTGATACTACATGAAATAGTATCGAAATATTGGTATAAATGAATATATTTACGTAATATTAAACTACATGATTAACGTGAAAAGTCACTATTTTACTATATTTGAGGATTTTACCTTCAAGTCATAGTTTCGATGGTTTCGAATTATTGAGATCAAAGAAAAGACATATGACAATGTTGTTTCCAATACAAATGATAAAAAACAATGTGTTTTCATTAGAAATAACTAAAATGTTCTTGATTTTCCGTTTATTTTACCGATGGAAGAGGTACACGTAAAACCGCTCTAATCCGGCTGAAACGTCGATATATGCAATAAAAACCGAACTTCTCCCCTTTTCAATATTCTACTCAGTATTTTAACGAGAAACAAATAGATGATTGAAAATGAAGTATTTAAGGTTATTATCTAATCAATTATGTGTTTCCATCATTTTTATTGTATATATAATGAATTATAACCCATAGACTGAAAATTCACAAAAACGTGGAAAAACGGCAAAATATTGCCTAATACGATGATATTTTGTTTAAATCACATAAAGGAAAAGGAGATAATAAACGTCAAAATATTGCTAAATTCGATGATTTTTCGTACGAAACAAAATGCAAGAAAACTTGCTTAAAATGCAATATTATGCGAAATTCTGAGATTTGAAGGCCAACTCACATATCGTTATACTACATGAAATAGTATCGAAATATTGGTAAAAATGAATATATATACGTAATATCAAACTACATGAAAAACGTGAAAAAAGTCATTATTTTACCATATATGAAGATTTTACCTTCAAATCATAGAACGAGGTTTCGTATTATTTTGATCCAAGAAAAGACATATGACAATGTTGTTTCCAATACAAATGATAAAAGCCAATGTGTTTTCATTACAATTAACTAAAATGTTCCTGATTTTCCGTTTATATTACCGATGGAAGGTGTACACGTAAAACCGCTCTAATCCGGCTAAAACGTCGATATATGCAATAAAAACCGAACTTCTCCCCTTTTCAATATCCTACTCAGTATTTTAACGAGAAACAAATGGTTGATTGAAAATAAAGTATTTCAGGTTAATTTCTAATCAATTATGTGTTTGCATCATTTTTATCGTATATATAATAAATACCCATAGACTGAAAATTCAAAAAAACGTGGAAAAACGGCAAAATTTTGCCTAATTCGATGACATTTTATTTAAATCACATAAAGGAAAAGGAGATAATAAACGTCAAAATCTTGCTAAATTCGATGTTTTTTCGTACGAAACAAAATGCAAGAAAACTTGCTTAAAATGCAATATTATGCGAATTTCTGAGATTTCAAGGCCAAATCACGTATCGTGATACTACATGAAATAGTATCGAAATATTGGTAAAAATGAATATATTTACTTAATATCAAACTACATGAAAAACGTGAAAAAAGTCATTATTTTACCATATTTGAAGATTTTACATTCAAATCATAGAGCGAGGTTTCGTATTATTTAGATCCAAAAAAAGACATATGACAATGTTGTTTCCAATACAAATGATAAAAAACAATGTGTTTTCATTAGAAATAACTAAAATGTTCTTGATTTTCCGTTTATTTTACCGATGGAAAAGGTACACGTAAAACCGCTCTAATCCGGCTGAAACGTCGATATATGCAATAAAAACCGAACTTCTCCCCTTTTCAATATTCTACTCAGTATTTTAACGAGAAACAAATAGATGATTGAAAATAAAGTATTTAAGGTTAATTTGTAATCAATTATGTGTTTGCATCATTTTTATCGTATATTTAATGAATTAATAACAATAAACTGAAAATTCACAAAAAACGTGGAAAAACGGCAAAAAATTGCCTAATTCGATGATATTTTGTTTAAATCTCAATGCGGAAAAGGGGATGATAAACGTCAAAATATTGCTAAATTCGATGATTTTTCGTACGAAACAAAATGCAAGAAAACTTGCTTATAATGCAATATTATGCGAAATTCTGAGATTTGAAGGCCAACTCACATATCGTGATACTACATGAAATAGTATCGAAATATTGGTAAAAATGAATATATATACGTAATATCAAACTACATGAGAAACCTGAAAAACGTCATTATTTTACCATATATGATGATTTTAACTTCAAATCATAGAGCGAGGTTTCGTATTATTTAGATCCAAGAAAAGACATGACAATGTTATTTCCAATACAAATGATAAAAGCCAATGTGTTTTCATTAGAATTAACTAAAATGTTCCTGATTTTCCGTTTATATTCCCGATGGAAGGTGTAGACGTAAAACCGCTTTAATCCGGCTAAAACGTCGATATATGCAATAAAAACCGAACTTCTCCCCATATCAATAACCTACTCAGTATTTTAACGAGAAACAAATGGTTGATTGAAAATAAAGTATTTAAGGTTAATTTCAAATCAATTATGTGTTTGCATCATTTTTATCGTATATTAAATGAAATAATAACAATAAACTGAAAATTCACAAAAACGTGGAAAAACGGCAAAATATTGCCTAATTCGATGATTTTTCGTACGAAACAAAATGCAAGAAAACTTGCTTAAAATGCAATATTATGCGAAATTCTGAGATTTGAAGGTCAGCTCACATATCGTGATACTACATGAAATAGTATCGAAATATTGGTATAAATGAATATATTTTGTACCAAACTACATGATTAACGTGAAAAGTCACTATTTTACCATATTTGAGGATTTTACCTTCAAGTCATAGAGCGAGGTTTCGTATTATTTAGATCAAAGAAAAGACATATGACAATGTTGTTTCCAATACAAATGATAAAAAACAATGTGTTTTCATTAGAATTAACTAAAATGTTCTTGATTTTCTGTTTATATTACCGATTGAAGATGTACACGTAAAACCGTTCTAATCCGGCTGAAACGTCGATATATGCAATAAAAACCGAACTTCTCCCCTTTTCAATATCTTACTCTGTATTTTAACGAGAAACAAATAGATGATTGAAAATGAAGTATTTAAGTTTATTATCTAATCAATTATGTGTTTGCATCATTTTTATCGTATATTTAATAAATTAATAGCAATAAACTGAAAATTCACAAAAACGTGGAAAAACGGCAAAATATTGCCTAATTTGATGATAAATCTCATAGAGGAAAAGGGGATGATGAACGTCAAAATATTGCTAAATTCGATGATTTTTCGTACGAAACAAAATGGAAGAAAACTTGCTTAAAATGCAATATTATGCGACATTCTGAGATTTGAAGGCCAAATCACATGTCGTGATACTACATGAAATAGTATCGAAATATTGGTAAAAATGAATATATTTACGTAATATCAAACTACATGATTGACGTGAAAAAGTCACTTTTTACCATATTTGAGGATTTTACCTTCAAGTCATAGAGCGAGGTTTCGTATTATTTAGATCAAAGAAAAGACATATGACAATGTTGTTTCAAATACAAATTATAAAAAAACAATGTGTCTTCATTAGAATTATCTAAAATGTTCTTGATTTTCTGTTTATATTGCCGATGGAAGATGTACATGTAAAACCGCTCTAATCCGGCTGTAACGTCGATATATGCAATAAAAACCGAACTACTCCCCTTTTCAATATCTTACTCTGTATTTTAACGAGAAACAAATAGATGATTGAAAATGAAGTATTTAAGTTTATTATCTAATCAATTATGTGTTTGCATCATTTTTATCGTATATTTAATGAATTAATAGCAATAAACTGAAAAATCACAAAAACGTGGAAAAACGGCAAAATATTGCCTAATTTGATGATAAATCTCATAGAGGAAAAGGGGATGATAAACGTCAAATATATTGCTAAATTCGATGATTTTTCGTACGAAACAAAATGCAAGAAAACTTGCTTAAAATGCAATATTATGCGAAATTCTGAGATTTGAAGGTCAACTCACATATCGTGATACTACATGAAATAGTATCGAAATATTGGTATAAATGATCATATTTTGTACCAAACTACATGATTAACGTGAAAAGTCACTATTTTACCATATTTGAGGATTTTACCTTCAAGTCATAGAGCGAGGTTTCGTATTATTTAGATCAAAGAAAAGACATATGACAATGTTGTTTCCAATACAAATGATAAAAAACAATGTGTTTTCATTAGAATTAACTAAAATGTTAATGATTTTCCGTTTATATTACCGATGGAAGATGTACACGTAAAACCGCTCTATTCCGGCTGAAGCGTCGATATATGCAATAAAACCGAACTTCTGCCCTTTTCAATATCTTACTCAGTATTTTAACGATAAACAAATAAATGATTGAAAATGAAATATTTTAAGGTTAATTTCTAATCAATTATGTGTTTGCATCATTTTTATTGTATATTTATTGAATAAATAACAATAAACTGAAAATTCTCAAAAACGTGGAAACAACGCAAAATATTGCCTAATTCGATGATATTTTGTTTAAATCACATAAAGGAAATGGGGATGATAAACGTCAAAATATTGCTAAATTCGATGATTTTTAGTACGAAACAAAATGTAAGAAACTTTCTTAAAAATGCAAAATTTGCGAAATTCTGAGATATGAAGGCCAAATATCGTAGGAAAATATGAAGTAGTATCGAAATATTGGTAAAAACGAATAAATTTACGTAAAATCACACTTCATAAAAAACGTAAAAAAAAGTCACTATTTTACCAAATTTGAGGGTTTTAACTTCAAATCATAGAGCGAGGTTTCGTATTATTTAGATCCAAGAAAAGACATATGACAATGTTGTTTCCAATACAAATGATAAAAATCAATGTGTTTTCATTAGAATTAGAAATTACTCTCAAAAGTGTGATGCAGAGGCTTAAGAGAGGGATGCAGAGGCTCAAGAGAGTGATGCAGAGGCTTATGAGAGGGATCCAGAGGCTCATGAGAGTGATGCAGAGGATCAAGAAAAGGAAGCAGAGGCTTAAGAGAGTGATGCAGAGGCCAAAGAGAGTGATGCAGAGGCTTAAGAGAGTGATGCAGAGGCTGAAGAGAGTGTTGCAGAGGCTCAAGAGAGTGATGCAGAGGCCGAAGAGATTGATGCAGAGGCTCAAGAGAGTGATGCAGAGGCTAAAAAGAGTTATGCAGAGACTAATATGCATCCTGCATATTCTCTCCTGCATCCCTCTCTTGAGCCTATGCATCACTATCTTAAGCCTATGCATCCCTCTCTTGAGCCTCTGCATCACTCTCAAGAGCCTCTTCATTCCTCTCTTGTGCCTCTGCATCCCCTCACTTGAGCCTCTGCTTCCCTCTCTTAATCCTGGAAGATGGTTACTGTGATGAAGACTGTGTATAGTGAAGATGGTTACTGTGATGATATACTACAGGTATACTACCGGACCCAGGTATACTACAGGACCCAGAGTGAGTGTCAGGTATACTACAGGACCCAGAGTGAGTGTCACTTATACTACAGTACCCAGAGTGTCAGGTATACTACAGTACCCAGAGTGAGTGTCAGGTATACTACAGTACCCGGAGGGAGTGTACTCCCTCTTCAGGTACTCCACTTGTTACTGTTTGCCAGTCCGACTTCTCGCCCCTTACCATTACCCTCTGGCTCCTTCCTGTTAGGTAGTTCTTCACCTATACTAGGGCCTTTCCGCATGCTCCTGCCTGCCTCTCAAGTTTGTATAGCAGTCTCATGTGCGGTACTGTATGTGTGTGTGTGTGTGTGTGTGTGTGTGTGTGTGTGTGTGTGTGTGTGTGTGTGTGTGTGTGTGTGTGTGTGTGTGTGTGTGTGTGTGTGTGTGTGTGTGTGTGTGCGTGTGTGTGTGTGTGTGTGTGTAATATACATTAAACAAGATGGAGTATCCTGTGTTCGGGTGATGGAGGTCAAATCTTCACTACACACAGTCTTCATCACTGTAACCATCTTCACTATACACTGTCTTCATCACAGTAACCATCTTCATCACAGTAACCATCTTCACTATACACAGTTTCATCACAGTAACCCTCTTCACTATACACTGTCTTCATCACAGTAACCATCTTCATCACAGTAACCATCTTCACTATACACAGTTTCATCACAGTAACCCTCTTCACTACACACTGTCTTCATCACAGTAACTATCTTCACTATACACAGTCTTCATCACAGTAACCATCTTCACTATACACAGTCTTCATCACAGTAACTATCTTCACTACACACAGTCTTCATCACTGTAACTATCTTCACTACACACAGTCTTCATCACAGTAACCATCTTAACTATACACAGCCTTCATCACAGTAACCATCTTCACTATACACAGTCTTCATCACAGTAACCATCTTCACTACACACTGTCTTCATCACAGTAACCATCTTCACTACACACAGTCTTCATCACAGTAACTATCTTCACTACACACAGTCTTCATCACAGTAACCATCTTCACTATACACAGCCTTCATCACAGTAACCATCTTCACTATACACAGTCTTCATCACAGTAACCATCTTCACTATACACAGTCTTCATCACAGTAACCATCTTCACTATACACAGTCTTCATCACAGTAACCATCTACACAATACACTGTCTTCATCACAGTAACCATCTTCACTACACACAGTCTTCACCACTGTATCCATCTTCACTATACACAGTCTTCATCACAGCAACCATCTTCACTATATACTGTCGTCATCACAGTAACCATCTTCACTACACTTCCTGACACTCACTCTGGGTACTGTAGTATACCTGACACTCACTCTTGGTACTGTAGTATACCTGACACTCACTCTAGGTCCTGTAATATACCTGACACTCACTCTGGGTCCTGTAGTATACCTGACACTCACTCTGGGTACTGTAGTATACCTGACACTCACTCTGGGTAATGTAGTATACCTGAAACTCACTCTGGGTAATGTAGTATACCTGACACTCTGGGTACTGTAGTATACCTGACACTCCCTCAAGGTACCGGAGTATACCTGACACTCTGGGTATTGTAGTATACCTAACACTCCCTCCGGGTACTGTAGTATACCTGACACTCACTTTGGGTACTGTAGTATACCTGACACTCACTCTGGGTACTGTAGTATACCTGACACTCACTCTGTGTCCTGTAGTATACCTGACACTCACTCTGGGTCCTGTAGTATACCTGACACTCACTCTGGGTACTGTAGTATACATGACGCTCTGGGTCCTGTAGTATACCTGACACTCACTCTGAGTACTGTAGTATACCTGACACTCACTCTGGGTACTGTAGTATACCTGACACTCACTCTGGGTCCTGTAGTATACCTGACACTCATTCTGGGTACTGTAGTATACCTGATACTCACTCTAGGTCCTGTAGTATACCTGACACTCACTCTGGGTACTGTAGTATACCTGACACTCTGGGTACTGTAGTATACCTGACACTCACTCTGGGTCCAGTAGCATACCTGAAACTCACTCTGGGTACTGTAGTATACCTGACACTCTGGGTACTGTAGCCTACCTGACACTCACTTTGGGTACTGCAGTATACCTGACACTCTGGGTACTGTAGTACACCTGACACCCACTCTGGGTCTTGTAGTATACCTGACACTCACTCTGGGTTCTGTAGTATACCAGACACTCACTCTGGGTCCTGCAGTATACCTGACACTCTGGGTACTGTAGCATACCTGACACTCACTCTGGGTACTGTAGTATACCTGACACTCTGGGTACTGTAGCATACCTGACACTCACTCTGGGTACTGTAGTATACCTGACACTCTGGGTACTATAGTATACCTGACACTCACTCTGGGTCCAGTAACATACCTGAAACTCACTCTGGGTACTGTAGTATACCTGACACTCTGGGTACTGTAGCATACCTGACACTCACTCTGGGTATTGTAGTATACCTGACACTCTGGGTACTGTAGTATACCTGACACTCACTCTGGGTCTTGTAGTATACCTGACACTCTGGGTCCTGTAGTATACCTGACACTCTGGGTACTGTAGCATACCTGACACTCACTCTGGGTCCTGTAGTATACCTGACACTCACTCTGGGTATTGTAGTATACCTGACACTCTGGGTACTGTAGTATACCTGACACTCACTCTGGGTACTGTAGTATACCTGACACTCACTCTGGGTCTTGTAGTATACCTGACACTCACTCTGGGTCCTGTAGTATACCTGACACTCACTCTGGGTCCTGTAGTATACCTGACACTCACTCTGGGTTTTGTAGTATACCTGACACTCACTCTGGGTCCTGTAGTATACCTGACACTCACTCTGGGTCCTGTAGTATACCTGACACTCACTCTGGTTACTGTAGTATACCTGACACTCACTCTCGGTACTGTAGTATACCTGACACTCACTCTGGGTACTGTAGTATACCTGACACTCTGGGTACTGTAGTATACCTGACACTCTGGGTACTGTAGTATACCTGACACTCTGGGTACTGTAGTATACCTGACACTCTGGGTACTGTAGTATACCTGACACTCTGGGTACTGTAGTATACCTGACACTCTGGGTACTGTAGTATACCTGACACTCTGGGTACTGTAGTATATCTAACACTCTGGGTACTGCAGTATACTTGACCTGAGCTTCCGCACAGGTCTTGACGTCATTAACTGTACTTCGCTCCATCACCCTCTCCTCCCTCTCACTAGCTTCCCTCACCTCCCTCTCACTAGCTGCCCTCACCTCCCTCTCACTAGCTTCCCTCACCTCCCTCTCTTTGCCTTCCATCGCGTCCCTCCGACTAGCTCTTTTCACTACCTACTATCACCACCACCACCCCTTCACTATAACCATAACCACCATCACCACCACCAACAGTATCACCATCACTTCCACAACCACCACCATCACTACCTTCACCACCATCATCACCCTCACTACCACCACCACCACCATCACCACCTCCACCATAACCACCATCATCACTCCCACAACCACCATCACCATCTCCACCACTATCATCACCTCCACAATGACCACCATCATCACCATCAACACCACTATCATCACCATCACCTCCTCCTCCATAACCACCATCATCACAATGACCACTATCATCACCATCACCTCCTCCACCATAACCACCATCATCACAATGACCACCATCATCACCATCAACACCACTATCATTACCATCACCACCTCCACCATAACCACTATCATCACAATGACCACTATCATGACCATCACCACCTCTACCATAACCCCCACTACCACCATCACCATCTCCACCACTATTATCACCTCCACAATGACCACTATCATCACCATCATCACCATCAACACCACTATCATCACCATCACCTCCTCCACCATAACCACCATCATCACCATCAACCATCACCACCACTATCACTATCACCACCTCCACCATAACCACCATCACCTCCTCCACCATCATCACAATGACCACCATCATCACCATCAACACCACTATCATCACCATCACCACCTTCACCATAACCACCATCATCACATTGACCACCATCATCACCATCAACACCACTATCATCACCATCACCACCTCCACCATAACCACCATCATCACAATGACCACTATCATCACCATCACCACCTCCACCATAACCTCCATCATCACAATGACCACCATCATCACCACTATCATCACCATCTCCACCTTAACCACCATCATCACAATGACCACCATCATCAACACCACTATCATCACCATCACCACCTCCACCATTACCACCATCATCACAATGACCACCATCATCAACACCACCACCTCCACCATAACCACCATCATCCCAATGACCATCATCAACACCAACACAACTAACACCACTACTCTCACCTATACCCTCTACCATGACTGGTCAGTATTAATATATAACCAGTTAACTATTTTATTTGTTATCTAGGATATAATTATGGCTGGACAAGTTGGGTGTGCGTGGTAGGTTACACCAGACCGGCATCATGAGCAGTGTTCCTGTCACAAGCTCCTCCTCCCTCTCCTCTCCCTCCTCCATCGACATCAACTATGCCAAGGACATGAGGAGGATCGCAAAGGCACAGGCTACTATGACCGCAAAAATGGGAGAGAAGATGGTGATAAAAAACGCAATGAGGAAGTTACCCAAGCATAGAGCTGAGGCTGTGAAGCGAGCTGTTGCTGCCGAAGAGAGATTTAAGCGTGAGGCAGCAGCATACCTCAATAATGAGGAGGTTCCCCCCCGCCACAACCCACCCCCCTCCCGCGCCCTCTACTCCTTCTGAGGAGAAAGATGTGTTATTGTTGTGTTGTGTATAGTAGCAGCTAGCCGTCACTTCCCTGGGGTTAGGGAGTTGTGCCCGGCGTGTCCAGTTAACTGCTCTTTGTATAAATGTTAAATGTTTCTTGAGTACGTAATAATAAAGTGTGTGTGTGTCGGAAAATCCGACACCATTTAATAATCATACAGATAATAGCTGTGTTGTATAAACAAGTTACCCATAGAAAACGAAACTTGTAGTGGAATTACCATCTAAAGAAAACGGGATATCATCACCACATACTATTATAATTCACCAGCTATTCTGCTGGGAATTGTTCTTAAATACATTAGTCTTTGGACTTTACCATCATAAGAACATCTTATATAAATTAACTTAATTATAAATATTAAAGTAGAGTAAATGTGACCCTTCTATCACTTTCTGACATGTGGACAATGTAAGCCAGGCGTCAGAGTGAGGAAGGAGGTCAGCCATTGTTTATATTGAGACCAGAGGCTCACACGGGAGCAAATTCGGCTCCTGTTAAATTTACTTGGACGTAGTGTTATGGAAACCAAAGGTGTACCATTGTCAACACGCTGTCTACAAATTCAAGTTAAGTGTCTATCCGAAACCCGTTTATCATTCATTTATGGCCATTAATGTCAGGATATAGGGTGATCCGGTTAGATCACGTGGAAGCCTCAAACTAAAGGTAATTAAGCCAGGTCTTCAATGTTCCATGTACTGTATAGTGTTTTCTCTGATATAGCTTGTCATATATAGGATTCTGGCTTCACAGCTAGTGCACTTTTGACAGGTCAAGACGAGGAAGGAAGATTTGTGCACCAGTTACTGGGTGATATGGAAGCTACCTCAAAGAGGATAATTTGGTGTCTACACCCTAGTTATACCTGGTGGACTAGCCTGCTGTACTATAAGATAAGGAACCTCTTCAATGTATGTAGTTAATTCTGTAGTTTGATTGGCTGCATATATATTAATTTAATAAACCCCCCTAATGTGTAGAGGATCGATTTGTGAGATTAAGAGATTATTGCAGAAATACAGTCCACTTATCATTATACAAATTGCTATCGAAGTATATAAATTAACGTAAATATAAATTCATATAAATTAAATAAATATAAATCTCACAGGTCGGTTCCCACATTATTTGGTCCTTCGAACCGGATTATTCGGTCCTTTGAACCCACATTTGGTCATCTTAGTACCGGATGAACCAGTTAACCAGTGGATTCATTAAATATACTAGTGCAGTGTGATTTAAACAAAGCCAGTCAAGACGGCGGCGTTGCCTCGAACGAGTTCACGAGCCCCGCTCAGTTCAGATCTGCCTCATCAGCGGTTTCATGTACACCCACAGATTTGGTGGCGTGTTATTTCGTGAAATGACAGCGCTAATATAGAAGCCAGCCAAATTAGTGACTGTGTCTTCGCGATATTGTTCACGGATTTCGTGGTGTTACATTTCGCGAGAGATTATCTACGAATTTTGTGGACTTTATTTCGCGAGGTCACTAATAATATTTAATACTTCTTGATAATATTAGAAGTTTCATAGAGGCTAATTAAGAGGCTATTATCAATAATTGTGTATATTATTTCTCCAAAATAGAGAATTATTTAATATATTGCACTAGTGATCATAGTATAATATTTACTAATTGCCAACCCACAACAGGGTAGGGTATTAACCGTTGACTAGTTGAACTATTATCGTTCATCCTAGTCCCATTATTACCATAGTCAGTTGTACTATATTCAACAACTTAACACCATTAATGAATGGTCCAGACCCTATTTTGGGTGTAATTTTTATCAACTCGAGTTGAGTTGTATATATAATAATTTACTTATGATCATTACACCTTTGAGTGATTAATTAGTGTCTCTACCATCCTAGGGTGATATAGAAGAGCTAACCTAAAGGTACTTCCAGTGACACTGGTTTATCACTCAAATCATTAGTGTGTATGATTGTATATATATATAATGTGTATTAATTTTAAGTGCTAACCTCTAGTAGAGGTAGGATTATTGCCTAGTGAGTGCAGAATTTACCCTAGGCTACCATTAGAGCTTGTTCAGTATTATGAGCAGCCCAAGTACAAGTCCCACAAGGCTTCACCAACGAGCCAGTATGGATAATGCAGGGAGAATGAAAAGAACCCTTGCAGGTCTTAAAGGCCACTTAACAAGACAGATCAAGAAATGTGAAGATTTGTCACAACAATCTCAAGTTGATTATGCTGACCTGGAAAGCTATTATCAAGCAGCTGCAGGTAAATTTGAGCAAATCAAATGCCAAATGGCTGTCCTTGTGGGGACAGACTACTACCATCGATTCATCGGTAGCCCTACTAAATATCAGGGTATAACCATGTTAAACTCTGCAGGAGGTAAATTACTCTCAGGCCCAGTATCAAGCCTGAGGAGACCTATGCCTGCAGATAAACAATACCAGTAGAAATCTAAATTTGTCAGCTGATTATATTTCTCCAGTAGCATTATACTAAGGAGATTACAGCTGACTATAGTAACAGAGGTTGATGTTAGTATCATCATTTAAAGCTGGAGATGATTTCATGAGGCCTCAGTGGCAAATCAGTGAACAGTAGCCTAAAACAGCTACAAGTCACTGCGACCAATGTCACTGAACCCACTGCAGTCTCAGAACCATACTTTACTTTAATGATGAGCTATTCAATCTTCTGAATCAATTAACTAAATTAAACCCCAATAAATCTGATGACTGATTTGATACATTTATTATTTAATCAAGATGTATTCCATGGGCCTCAGTGTTTATATATCAGTGTCCAGTTACCTGAAGAAACTTCAAGTTATATCTAATGTCACTGATCTCACTGCAGTCCTTGAATCATACTTGACTGTAATACTTGATCACATTCAGTCTTCTGGGTTAAATAATATGTAATTAGGCTTGAATATTAGCCTTTCAAGAGTTGACAGGGAAATGAAATCGCATTAGACTTCTAACCCCTGCAACTCTAGTACGGGACATCCGTCCTGTACGAACAGACACACAAATGTGTGATTACTAACTACTAACATCAAATTAATCTAATAATTCGAAGGAGGAGTATCGGTGTTCGTCTGTTCTAAATAGGACTTCGACCCGTGAGCAGCCCCCTGGGGAATTATGTCGGAAAATCCGACACCATTTAATAATCATACAGATAATAGCTGTGTTGTATAAACAAGTTACCCATAGAAAACGTAACTTGAAGTGGAATTACCATCTAAAGAAAACGGGATATCATCACCACATACTATTATAATTCACCAGCTATTCTGCTGGGAATTGTTCTTAAATACATTAGTCTTTGGACTTTACCATCATAAAAACATCTTATATAAATTAACTTAATTATCAATATTAAAGTAGAGTAAATGTGACCCTTCTATCACTTTCTGACATGTGGACAATGTAAGCCAGGCGTCAGAGTGAGGAAGGAGGGCAGCCATTGTTTATATTGAGACCAGAGGCTCACACGGGAGCAAATTCGGCTCCTGTTAAATTTACTTGGACGTAGTGTTATGGAAACCAAAGGTGTACCATTGTCAACACGCTGTCTACAAATTCAAGTTAAGTGTCTATCCGAAACCCGTTTATCATTCATTTATGGCCATTAATGTCAGGATATAGGGTGACCCGGTTAGATCACGTGGAAGCCTCAAACTAAAGGTAATTAAGCCAGGTCTTCAATGTTCCATGTACTGTATAGTGTTTTCTCTGATATAGCTTGTCATATATAGGATTCTGGCTTCACAGCTAGCGCACTTTTGACAGGTCAAGACGAGGAAGGAAGATTTGTGCACCAGTTACTGGGTGATATGGAAGCTACCTCAAAGAGGATAATTTGGTGTCTACACCCTAGTTATACCTGGTGGACTAGCCTGCTGTACTATAAGATAAGGAACCTCTTCAATGTATGTAGTTAATTCTGTAGTTTGATTGGCTGCATATATATTAATTTAATAAACCCCCCTAATGTGTAGAGGATCGATTTGTGAGATTAAGAGATTATTGCAGAAATACAGTCCACTTATCATTATACAAATTGCTATCGAAGTATATAAATTAACGTAAATATAAATTCATATAAATTAAATAAATATAAATCTCACAGGTCGGTTCCCACAGTGTGTGTGTGTGAGTACTCACGTATTTGTGCCTGCTGGATCGAGCTCTAGCTCATGGACCCCTCATTTCTAGCCGATGATTGTCTAATGCAATGACTCCCGGCCTATTTCCTTATAAGAACACTGTTTTTCCCAAAAACGGTGGGTTTTCTGAGGGGAAGAGAAAACGTACGTCTGGAAGCTGATTGTAACCGCCCCAAGCTGCGCGCGCAACGAACCGAGGGTATATAAACTCGGACGCAGACTGCGTGGCCCTCTTACCGACAAGCCAACAGCTGCTCTCTTACAAAACGCTGCTCACTGCTGCTCAGCGAGTCGTAAACACAGAAGTTTAGCATGCTCAACTGTTCCCCCAGCATGGACCCTACACCAGTTCCTATCAACAACGACTCGGAGCAACCCGTCAGGGGCGTCCTGCCCTTCTCAACATTTAAGGTAGTGTTTGTGTTGTTGGCGCGCCGGACCAGTGTTTGTGTTGTTGGCGCGCCTGACCAGTGTTTGTCTGTGTTGGCGCGCGCGCCCCTGAAGCACGCCTGTTGGTTCAGCCTTGGTGACCAAATGCAGGTGCAGTGGACCTAGAGGGGGAGGTGACCCTCGGTGTTATAGGGCACTGGTTTTTCTCCAGTAGGTGGCTGTTATTTGAAGCACAATCGGGAGGAGGCCTGTCCACCCCCCCATCACGATATGTGATTTGGCCTTCATATCTCAGAATTTCGCATAATATTGCATTTTAAGCAAGTTTTTTTGAATTTTGTTTCGTACTAAAAATCATCGAATTTAGCAATATTTTGACGTTTATCATCCCCTTTTCCATTATGTGATTTAATCAAAATATCATCGAATTAGGCAATATTTTACCGTTTTTCCACGTTTTTCTGAAATTTCAGTTTATTGTTATTAATTCATTAAATATACAATAAAAATGATGCAAACACATAATTGATTAGAAATTAACCTTAAACACTTAATTTTCAATCAACTATTTGTTTCTCGTTAAAATACCGAGCCGAGGTTATATAAACTCGGACGCAGACTGCGTGGCCCTCTTCCCGACAAGCCAACAGCTGCTCTCTTACAAAACGCTGCTCAATGCTGCTCAGATAATAACTTGATTAGATAATAACCTTAAATACTTCATTTTCAATCATCTATTTGTTTCTCGTTAAAATACTGAGTAGGATATTGAAAAGGGGAGAAGTTCGGTTTTTATTGCATATATCGATTTTTCAGCCGGAATAGAGCGGTTTTTCGTGTACATCTTCCATCGGTAATATAAACGGAAAATCAGGAACGTTTTAGTTAATTCTAATGAAAACACATTGATTTTTATCATTTGTATTCGAAACAACATTGTCATATATCTTTTCTTGGATCTAAATAATACGACACCCCGCTTTATGATTTGAAGTTAAAATCCTCAAATTTGGTATAATAGTGACTTTTTTTACGTTTTTCATATAATTTGATATTACGTAAATATATTCGTTTTTACCAATATTTCGATACTATTTCAAATAGTATCACGATAAGTGATTTGGCCTTCAAATCTCAGAATTTCGCATAATATTGCATTTTAAGCAAGTTTCCTTGCATTTTGTTTCGTACGAAAAATCATCGAATTTAGCAATATTTTCACGTTTATCATCTCCTTTTCCTTTATGTGATTTAAACAAAATATCATCGAATTTGGCAAGATTTTACCGTTTTTCAACGTTTATATGAAATTTTCCGTTTATTGTTATTAATTCAATAAATATACGACAAAAATGATGCAAACACATAATTGATCACAAATTAACTTTAAATACTTCATTTTCAATCAACTATTTGTTTCTCACTAAAATACTGAGTAAGATATTGAAAAGGGGAGAAGTTATTTTTATTGCATATATCGACGTTTCAGCCGGATTAGAGCGGTTTTACGTGTACATCTTCCATCGGTAATTTTATATCTAATCAATTATGTGTTTTCATAATTTTTATCGTATATTTAATGAATTAATATCAATAAAGGGAAAATTCACAAAAACGTGAAAAAACAGCAAAATATTGCCTAATTCAATGATATTTTGTTTAAATCACATAAAGGAAAAGGGGATGATGAACGTCAAAATATTGCTAAATTCGATGATTTTTAGTACAAAACAAAATGCAAGAAACTTGCTTAAAAATGCAAAATTTGCGAAATTCTGAGATATGAAGGCCAAATCACTCACCATGAGAAAACATGAAGTAGTATCGAAATATTGATAAAAACGAATATATTTACGTAAAATCACACTACATAAAAAACGTGAAAAAAGTCACTATTTTACCATATTTGAGGATTTTAACTTCAAATCATAGAGCGAGGTTTCGTATTATTTAGATCCAAGAAAAGACATATGACAATGTTGTTTCCAATACAAATGATAAAAATCAATGTGTTTTCATTAGAATTAATTAAAATGTTCCTGATTTTCCGTTTATATTACCGATGGAAGATGTATACGTAAAACCTCTCTAACCCGGCTGAAACGTCGACATATGCAATAAAAACAGAACTCCCCTTTTCAATATCTTACTCAGTATTTTAACGAGAAACAAAGAGTTGATTGAAAATGAGGTATTTAAGGTTAATTTCTTATCTATTATGTGTTTGCATCATTTTTATCGTATATTTAATGAATTAAACTAAACCCTACCTGAAAACTGCAGGTAGAGTTTGGGCAAAATGTGGCCTATTGCCGCTCTCCGTAATTGGCCTATTTTCGGTATAAAAATTCGTAATTTCAAACTGCGAATACGTGCAGAGAGCCAGAATTTGGCTCCAAAATATGGCTCAAGCGTTGAATTTGAGATGTTTGGGATATTTTGAAAACTGCAGGGAGGGTTTGGGCAAAATGTGATCCATCGCCGCTTTCAGTAATTGGCATTTTTTCGGTATAAAAGTCGTAATTTCAAACTGCGAATACATGCAGAGAACCAGAATTTGGCTACAAAATATAACTCAAGCGTCGAATTTGGGATGTTTGCTATATTTTGAAAACTGCAGGGAGGGTTTGGGCCTAATGTGATCCATCGCCGCTTCCCGTAATTGACATATTTTCAGTATAAAAAGTCATAATTTCCAACTGCGAATACGTGCTGAGAGCCAGAATTTGGCTATAATGTATGGCTCAAGGGTCGAATTTGGGATGTTTGGGATATTTGAAAACTGCAAGCGGGGTTTGGGCAAAATTTGACGCATCGTTGCTTTCAGTAATTGGCATATTTTCCGTATAAAAAGTCGTAATTTCAAACTGCAAATACGTGCAGAGAGCCAGAATTTGGCTCCAAAATAACGCTCCAGGGTAGAATTTGGGATGTTTGGTATATTTTGAAAGCTGCAGGGGGGTTTGGGCAAAATGTGACCCATCGCCGCTCTCAGTAATTGGCATATTTACGGTATAAAATGACGTAATTTCAAAGTGCGAATACGTGCAGAAAGCTAGAATTTGGCTCCAAAATATGGCTCAAAGGTCGAATTTGGATGTTTGGGATATTTTCAAACTGCAGGGGGGTTTGGGCAAAACGTGACCCATCGTTTCTTTCAGTAATTGGCATATTTTCAAGCGTCAAGTTTGGGATGATTGGGATAAAAAGTCGTAATTTCAAACAGCGAATACGTGCAGAGAGCCAGAATTTGGCTCCAAAAACATTCTCATGGGTCGAATTTGAGATGTTTGGGATATTTTGAAAACTGCAAGGAGGGGGTTTCGGCTAAATGTGACCTATCGCCGCTCTCTGAAATTGGCATATTTTCGGTATAAAATGTCGTAATTTCAAAATGCGAATATGTGCAGAGAGCCACAATTTGGCTCCAAAAGTTGGCTCAAGGGTCGAATTTGGTATGTTTGGGAAATTTTGAAAACTGCACGGAGGGTTTGGGCAAAATGTGATCCATCGCCTCTCAAAGTAATTAGCATATTTTCGGTATAAAAATACCTAATTTAAAACTGCGAATACGTGCAGAGAGCCAAAATTTGGGATGTTTGGGATTTTTTGAAAATTGCAGGGGGGGGGTTTTGGTAAAATGTGACCTATCGCGGCTCTCAGTAATTGACATATTTTCGGCAAAAAATGTCGTAATTTCAAACTGCGAATAGGTGCAGAGAGCCAGAATTTGGCTCCAAAATATGGCTCAAGGGTTGCATTTGGGATGTTTGGGATATTTTGAAAACTAAATGGTGGGTTTGAGCAAAATATGATCTATCGCTGCTTTCAGTAATTGGCATTTTTTCAGGATAAAAAGTCGTTATTTCAAGCTGTGAATACGAGCAGAGCGCCCGAATTTGGCTAGAAAATATGGCTCAAGTGTCGAATTTGGGATGCTTTGGATATTTTGAAAACTGCACGGAGGGTTTGGGCAAAATGTGATCCATCGCTGCTTTAAATAATTGATATATTTTCGGTATAAAAATTCCTAATTTAAAACTGCGAATACGTGCAGAGAGCCAGAACTTCGCTCCAAAATATGCCGCAAGGGTGGAATTTGGAATGTTTGCGATATTTTTAAAACTGCAAAAAGGGGTTTGGGCAAAATGTGATCCATTGCTGCTCTCCGTAATTGGCATATTTTCGGTATAAAAATTCGTAACTTCAAACTGCAAATACGTGCAGAGAGTCAGAATTTAGCTCCAAAATATGGCTCAAGCGTTGAATTTGGTATGTTTAGTATATTTTGAAAATTGCAGGGAGGGTTTGTGCAGAATGTGATCCATCGCAGCTTTCAGTAATTGGCATATTTTCGGTATAAAAAGTCGTAAATTCTAACTGCGAATAGGTGCAGAGAGCCAGATTTTGGCTCCAAAATATGGCTCAAGCGTCGAATTGAGGATGTTTGAGATATTTTGAAAACTGCACAGAGGGTTTGGGCAAAATGTGACCCATCGCCGCTTTCAGTAACTGGCATATTTTCGGTTTAAAAAGTTGTAATTTCAAAATGCGAATACGTGCAGAGAGCCAGAATTTGGCTCCAAAATATGGCTCAAGGGTCGAATTTGGGATGCTTGGGATATTATGAAAACTGACTGGTGGGTTTGATCAAAATGTGAGCTATCGCCGCTTTCAGTAATAGACGTATTTTCGGTATAAAAAGTCGTTATTTCAAACTGCGAAAACGTGCAGAAAGCAAGAATTTGGCTAGAAAATATGGTTCAAGGGTCTTATTTGGGAAGTTTTTCGATATTTTGAACACTACACGGAGGGTTTGGGCAGAATGTGATCCATCGCCGCTCTAAGTAATTGGTATATTTTCGGTTTAAAAATTCGTAATTTCAAACTGCGAATACGTGCAGAGAGCCTGAATTTCGCTCCAAAATATGCCACAAGGGTGGAATTTTGGTTGTTTGCGACAGTTTGAAAACTGCAGGGGAAGGTTTTGGTAAAATGTGACCCATCGCTGCTCTCAGTAATTGGCATATTTTCGGTATAAAAAGACGTAATTTCAAACTGCGAATACGTGCAGAAAGCCTGAATTTGGCTCCAAAATATGGCTCAAGCTTCGAATTTGGGATGTTTGAGATCTTTTGAAAACTGCAGGGGGGTGGGGGGTTTGGGCAAAATGTGACCTATCGCCGCTCTCAGTAATTGACATATTTTCAGTATAAAGATTCGTAATTTCAAACTGCGAATATGTGCAGAGAGCCAGAATTTGGCTCCAAAATAAGGCTCCAGGGTCGAATTTGGGATGTTTGGGATATTTTGAAAACTGGAGGGAGGGTTTGGGCAAAATGTGATCTATCGCCGCTCTCCGTAATTGGCATATTTTCGGTATAAAAATTCGAAATTTCAAGCAGCGAATATTGGCAGAGAGCCGCAATTTGGCTCCAAAATTTGGCTCAAGCGTCGAATTTGGGATGTTTGAGATGTTTTGAAAACTGCAGGGGGCTTAAGGCTTAAGAGCCTTAAGCTTAAGAGCTTAAGGCTTTTACGTGTATATCTTCCATTACCAATGGAAGATGTACACGTAAAACCGCTCTAATCCGGCTGAAACGTCGATATATATGCAATAAAAAAAGAACTTCTCCCCTTTTCAATATCGTACTCAGTATTTTAACTAGAAACAACATACTCAGTATTTTAACTAGAAACAAATAGTTGATTGAAAATAAAGTATTTTTAAAAAGCCAAATTTTGGAGCCAAATTGTGGCTCTCTGCCAATATTCGCAGCTTGAAATTTCGAATTTTTATACCGAAAATATGTCAATTACGAAGAGCGGCGATGGATCACATTTTGCCCAAACCCTCCCTCCAGTTTTCAAAATATCCCAAAACATCCCAAATTCGACCCTGGAGCCTTATTTTGGAGCCAAATTCTGGCTCTCTGCACATATTCGCAGTTTGAAATTACGAATCTTTATACCGAAAATATGTCAATTACAGAGAGCGGCGATAGGTCACATTTTGCCCAAACCCCCCACCCCCCTGCAGTTTTCAAAATATCCCAAACATCCCAAATTCGAAGCTTGAGCCATATTTTGGAGCCAAATTCTGGCTTTCTGCACGTATTCGCTGTTTGAAATTACGTCTTTTTATACCGAAAATATGCCAATTATTGAGAGCAGCGATGGGTCACATTTTGCCAAACCCCCCCCCCCCTGCAGTTTTCAAAAGGTCGCAAACAACCCAAATTCCACCCTTGTGGCATATTTTGGAGCGACATTCAGGCTCTCTGCACGTATTCGCAGTTTGAAATTACGAATTTTTATACCGAAAATATACCAATTACTTAGAGCGGCGATGGATCACATTCTGCCCAAACCCTCCGTGCAGTTTTCAAAACATCGAAAACATCCAAAATTAGACCCTTGAACCATATTTTCTAGCCAAATTCTGGCTTTCTGCACGTGTTCGCAGTTTGAAATAACGACATTTTTACCGAAAATATGTCTATTACTGAAAGCGGCGATAGCTCACATTTTGCCCAAACCCACCAGTCAGTTTTCATTATATCCCAAGCATCCCAAATTCGACCCATGAGCCATATTTTGGAGCCAAATTCTGGCTCTCTGCACGTATTCGCATTTTGAAATTACAACTTTTTAAACCGAAAATATGCCAGTTACTGAAAGCGGCGATGGGTAACATTTTGCCCAAACCCTCTATGCAGTTTTCAAAATATCTCAAACATCCCCAATTCGACGCTTGAGCCATATTTTGGAGCCAAATTCTGGCTCTCTGCGCCTATTCGCAGTTTGAAATTACGAGTTTTTATACCGAAAATATGCCAATTACTTAGAGCGGCGATGGATCACATTCTGCACAAACCTTCCCTGCAGTTTTCAAAATATCCCACACATCCCAAATTAAACGGTTGAGCCATATTTTGGAGCTAAATTCTGGCTCTCTGCACGTATTTGCAGTTTGAAGCTACGAATTTTTATACCGAAAATATGCCAATTACGGAGAGCAGCAATGGATCACATTTTGCCCAAACCCCTTTTTGCAGTTTTCAAAATATCGCAAACATCCCAAATTCCACCCTTGCGGCTTATTTTGGAGCGAAGTTCTGGCTCTCTGCACGTATTCGCAGTTTTAAATTAGGAAGTTTTATACCGAAAATATACCAATTACTTAGAGCAGCGATGGATTACATTTTGCCCAAACCCTCCGTGCAGTTTTCAAAATATCCAAAACATCCCAAATTCGACACTTGAGCCATATTTTCTAGCCAAATTCGGGCTTTCTGCACGTATTCACAGTTTGAAATAACGACTTTTTATCCCGAAAATATGCCAATTACTGAAAGCGGCGATAGATCACATTTTGCTCAAATCCACCATTCAGTTTTCAAAATATCCCAAACATCCCAAATACGACCCTTGAGCCATATTTTGGAGCCAAATTCTGGCTCTCTGCACCTATTCGCAGTTTGAAATTACGACATTTTATACCGAAAATATGTCAATTACTGAGAGCAGCGATTGGTCACATTTTACCTAAACCCCCCCTGCAGTTTTCAAAATATCCCAAACATCCCAAATTTTGGCTCTCTGCACGTATTCGCAGTTTTAAATTAGGTAATTTTATACCGAAAATATGCTAATTACTTTGAGAGGCGATGGAGCACATTTTGCCCAAACCCTCCGTGCAGTTTTCAAAATATCCCAAACTTCCCAAATTCGACCCTGGAGCCTTATTTTGGAGCCAAGTTCTTGCTTTCTTCACGTATTCGCAGTTTGAAATAACGACTTTTTATACCGAAAATATGTCAATTACTGAAAGCTGCAATGGGTCACATTCTGCTCAAACCCCCTTGCAGTTTTCAAAATATCCCAAACATACCAAATTCGACCCTTGAGCCAAGTTTTGGAGCCAAATTGTGGCTCTCTGCACATATTCGCATTTTGAAATTACGACTTTTTATACCGAAAATATGCCAATTACTGAGAAGGGCGGTAGGTCACATTTAGCCGAACCCCCCTCCTTGCAGTTTTCAAAATATCCCAAACATCCCAAATTCGACCCTTGAGAATGTTTTTGGAGCCAAATTCTGGCTCTCTGCACGTATTTGCTGTTTGAAATTACGACTTTTTATCCCAAACATCCCAAACTTGACGCTTGAAAATATGCCAATTACTGAAAGATGCGATGGGTCACGTTTTGCCCAAACCCCCCTGCAGTTTGCAAAATATCCCAAACATCCAAATTCGACCTTTGAGCCATATTTTGGAGCCAAATTCTAGCTTTCTGCACGTATTCGCAGTTTGAAATTACGACATTTTATACCGAAAATATGCCAATTACTAAGTGCAGCGATGGATCACATTTTGCCCAGGCATTCCCTGCACTATGCAAAATATCCCAAACATCCCATATTCGACCCATGAGCTATATTTTGGAGCCAAATTCTGGCTCTCTGCACGTATTCGCATTTTGAAATTATGACTTTTTATACCGAAAATATGCCAATTACTGAGAGCAGCGATAGGTCACATTTAGCCGAAACCCCCTCCTTGCAGTTTTCAAAACTTCCCAAACATCCCAAATTCGATTCTTGAGAATGTTTTTGGAGCCAAATTTTGGCTCTCTGCACGTATTCGCTGTTTGAAATTACGATTTTTTATCCCAAACGTCCAAAACTTGACGCTTGAAAATATGCCAATTACTGAAAGAAACGATGGGTCACGTTTTGCCCAAACCCCCCTGCAGTTTGCAAAATATCCCAAACATCCAAATTCGACCTTTGAGCCATATTTTGGAGCCAAATTCTAGCTTTCTGCACGTATTCGCCCTTTGAAATTACGTCATTTTATACCGAAAATATGCCAATTACTGAGAGCGGCGATGGGTCACATTTTGCCCAAACCCCCCTGCAGTTTTCAAAATATACCAAACATCCCAAATTCGACCCGGGAGCGTTATTTTGGGGCCATATTCTGCCTCTCTGCACGTATTTGCAGTTTGAAATTACGACTTTTTATACGGAAAATATGTCAATTACTGAAAGCAGCGATGCGTCACATTTTGCCCAAACCCCGCATGCAGTTTTCAAATATCCCAAACATCCCAAATTCGAATCTTGAGCCATACTTTATAGCCAAATTCTAGCTCTCTGCACGTATTCGCAGTTTGAAATTATGACTTTTTATACTGAAAATATGTCAATTACGGAAAGCGGCGATGGATCACATTAGGCCCAAACCCTCCCTGCAGTTTTAAAAATATCCCAAACATCCCAAATTCGACCCTGGAGCCTTATTTTGGAGCCAAATTCTGGCTCTCTTCACGTATTCGCAGTTTGAAATTACGACATTTTATACCGAAAATATGCCAATTACTGAGAGCAGCGATGGGTCACATTTTGCCCAAACCCACCTGCAGTTTTCAAAATATCCCAAACATCGCAAATTTGACCCTTGAGCGAAATTTTGGAGCGAGGCTGAAGAGAGTGAAGCAGAGGCTTAAGAGAGGGATGCAGAGGCACAAGAAAATGATGAAGAGGCTCAAGAGAGTGCTGCTGAGGCTCAAGAGAGGGATGCTGAGGCTCCAGAGAGTGATGCAGAGGCTCCAGAGAGTGATGCAGAGGCTGAAGTGAGAGATGCAGAGGCTTAAGAGAGTGACACAGAGGCTCAAGAGTGATGCAGAGGCTCAAGAGAATGATGTAGAGGCTTAAGAGAGGGATGCAGAGGCTCAAGAGAATGATGCAGAGGCTCATGCGAGTGATGCAAACGATCAAGATAGGAATGCAGAGGCTTAAGAGAGTGATGCAGAGGCTCAAGAGTCGGATGTAGAGGCTCAAGAGAGTAAGGCAGAAGCTCAAGAGAGTGATGCAGAGGCTTAAGAAAGTGATGCACAGGCCGAAGAGAGTGATGCAGAGGCTCAAAAGAGAGATAAACATCCCAAATTCGACGCTTGAGTCATAATTTGGAGCAAAATTCGGGCTCTCTGCACGTATTAGCAGTTTGAAATTATGACATTTTATACCCAAAATATGCCAATTACTGAGTGCACCGATGGATCACATTTTGCCCAAGCCATCCCCGCTGTTTTCAAAATATCCCAAACATCCCAAGTTTGACCCTTGAGCCATATTTTGGAGCCAAGTTTTGGCTTTCTGCATGTATTCGTTGTTTGAAATTACGACTTTTTATACCGAAAATATGCCAATTACTGAAAGCAGCGATGGATCACATTTTGACGAAACCCTCTCTGCAGTTATCAAATTATCCCAAACATCCCAAATTCGACCCTTGAGTCATGTTTTGGAGCCAAATTCTGGCTCTCTGCACGAATTCGCAGTTTGAATTTACGACTTTTTATACCGAAAATATGCCAATTACTGAGAGCGGTGATGGATAAAGTTTTGCCCCCAACCTTCCTTGCAATTTTCAAAATATCCGAAACATCCTAAATTTGAACCTTGAGAATTATTTTGGAGCTAAATTCTGGCTCTCTGCACGTATTCGCAGTTTGAAATTACGACTCTTTATCCCAAACTTCCCAAATTTGACGCTTGAAAATATGCCAATTACTGAAAACAGCGATGGGTCTCATTGCTCAAACTCCCTGGCAGTTTGCAAAATATCCCAAACATCCCAAATTCGACCTTTGAGCCATATTTTGGAGCCAAAATCAAGCTTTCTGCGAGTATTCGCAGTTTGAAATTACGAATTTTTATACCGAAAACATGACAATTACTGAAAACGGCGTTGGATCACATTTTGCCCAAACCCTCCCTGCAGTTTTCAAAATATCCCAAACATTCCAAATTCCACGCTTGAGCCATATTTTGGAGCCAAATTCCGGCTCTCTGCACGTATTCGCAGCTTGAAATTATTTCATTTTCTACCGAAAATATGCCAATTACTGATTGCGACGATGGGTCACACTTTGCCCAAATTCCCCTGCTATTTTCATAATATTCCAAACATCCCAAATTCGACCCATGACCTATATTTTGGAGCCAAATTCTGGCTCTCTGCACGTATTCGCAGTTTGAAATTACGAGTTTTTATACCGAAAATATGCCAATTACTGAGAGCGGCAATGGATCACATTTTGCCCAAACCATTCATGTAGTTTTCAAAATATCCCAAACATCCCAAATTCGACCCTTGAGAATTTTTTTGGAGCTAATTTCTGGCTCTCTGCATGTATTCGCAGTTTGAAATTATGACTTTTTATCCCAAACATCCCAAATTTGACGCTTGAAAATAAGCCAATTACTGAAAGCAGCGATGGGTCACATTTTGCCCAAACCCCCCGGCAGTTTGCAAAATATTCCAAACATCCCAAATTCGACCCATGAGCTATATTTTGGAGCCAAATTCGGACTCTCTGCACGTATTCGCTGTTTGAAATTACGATATTTTATAACGAAAACATGACAAATACTGAAAGCGGCGATGGATCACATTTTGCCCAAACCCTTCCTGCAGTTTTCAAAATATCCCAAACATCCCAAATTCGACGCTTGAGCCATATTTTGGAGCCAAATTCGGGGTCTCTGCACGTGTTCGTAGTTTGAAATTATTTCATTTTATACCGAAAATATGCCAATTACTGAGTGCGGCGATGGACCACATTTTACCCAGGCCCTCCCTTCAGTTTTCAAAATATCTCAAACATCCCCAATTCAACCCTTGAGCCCTATTTAGGAGCCAAATTTTGGTTTTCTGCATGTATTCGCAGTTTGAAATTACGACTTTTCATACCGAAAATATGCCAATTACTGAAAGCGGCGATGGATCACATTTTGCCCAAACCCTCCCTGTAGTTTCCAAAATATCCCAAACATCCAAAATTCAACGCTTGAGCCATATTTTGGAGCCAAATTCTAGCTCTCTGCACGTTTTCGCAGTTTGAATTTACGACTTTTTATACCGAAAATATGCCAATTACTGAGAGCGGCGGTGGATCAAATTTTGCCCCAAACCTTCCCTGCAAGTTTCAAAATATCCCAAACATCCTAAATTTGAACCTTGAGAATTATTTTGGAGCTAAATTCTGGCTCTCTGCACGTATTCGCAGTTTGAAATTATGACTTTTTATCCCAAACTTCCCAAATTTGACCCTTGAAAATAAGCCAATTACTGAAAGCAGCGATGGGTCACATTTTGCCCAAACCCCCCGGCAGTTTGCAAAATATCCCAAACATCCCAAATACTACGCTTGAGCCATATTTTGAAGCCAAATTCGGGCTCTCTGCACGTATTCACTGTTTGAAATTTCGACTTTTTATACCGAAAATATGCCAATTACTGAGAGCGGTGATGGGTCACATTTTGTCCAACACCCCCCTCCCCACCTGCAAGTTTAAGGATAATTTCTAATCAACTTTGTGTTTGCATTATTTTTATTATTTATTTGATATTTTAATATTTATTGATATTTAATATTTATTTGATATTTAAGCAAGAAAAATAAATGCAAAATTTGCGAAATTCTAAGATTTGAAGGCCAGATCACATATCGTGAGAAAACATGAAGTCGTATCGAAATATTGGTAAAAACGAATATATATACGTAAAATCACACTAAATGAATACCGTGAAAAAAGTCACTATAATACCATATTTGAGGAATTTAACTTCAAATCATAGAGCGAGTGTTCGTATTATTTAGATCCAAGAAAGACATATGACCATGTGATACTACATGAAATAGTATCGAAATATTGGTAAAAATGAATCTATTTACGTAATATCAAACTACATGAAAAACGTGAAAAAAGTCATTATTATACCAAATTTGAGGATTTTAACTTCGAATCATAGAGCGACGTTTCGTATTTTTTAGACCCTAGAAAAGACGTATAAAGAAGTTGCTTCCAATACAAATGATAAAAATCAATGTGTTTTCATTAAAATTAACTGAAATGTTCCTGATTTTCGGTTTATATTACCGATGGAAGATGTACACGTAAAACCGTTCTAATCCGGCTGAAACGTCGATATATGCATTAAAAACAGAACTTCTCCCCTTTTCAATAACTTACTCAATATTTTAACGAGAAACAAATAGATGATTGAAAATGAAGAATTTAAGGTTATTTTCTGATCAATTATGTGTTTGCATCATTTTTATCGTATATTTAATGAATTAATAACAATAAACTGAAAATTAAAGAAAACGTGGAAAAACGGCCTAATTCGATGATATTTTGTTTAAATCACATACAGGAAAAGGGGATGATAAAGGTCAAAATATTGATAAATTCGATGATTTTTAGTACAAAACAAAATGCAAGAAAACTTGCTTAAAATGCAAAATTTGCGAAATTCTAAGATTTGAAGGGCAAATCACATATCGTGAGAAAACATGTAGTATCGAAATATTGGTAAAAACGAATATATATACGTAAAATCACACTAAATGAATAACGTGAAAAAAGTCACTATATTACCATATTTGAGGATTTTAACTTCAAATCATAGAGCGAGGTTTCGTATTATTTAGATCCAAGAAAAGACACATGACAATGTTGTTTCAAATACAAATGATAAAAATCAATGTGTTTTCATTAGAATTAACTAAAATGTTCTTGATTTTCCATTTATATTACCGATGGAAGATGTACACGTAAAACCGTTCTAATCCGGCTGAAACGTCGATATATGCAATAAAAACAGAACTTCTCCCCTTTTTAATATCTTACTCAGTATTTTAACGAGAAACAAATAGTTGACTGAAAATGAAGTGTTTAAGGTTAATTTCAAATCAATTATGTGTTTGCATCATTTTTATCGTATATTTAATGAATTAATAGCAATAAACTGAAAATTCACAAAAACGTGGAAAAACAGCAAAATATTGCCTAATTCGATGATATTTTGTTTATATCACATAAAGGAAAAGGGGATGATAAACGTTAAAATATTGCTGAATTCGATGATTTTTAGTACGAAACAAAATGCAAGAAAACTTGCTTAAAATGCAATATTATTCGAAAATCTGAGATTTGAAGGCCAAATCACATATCGTGATACTACATGAAATAGTATCGAAATATTGGTAAAAATGAATATATTTCCGTAATATCAAACTACATGAAAAACGTGAAAAAAGTCATTATTATACCAAATTTTAGGATTTTAACTTCGAATCATAGAGCGACGTTTCGTATTTTTTAGACCCTAGAAAAGACGTATAAAGATGTTGCTTCCAATACAAATGATAAAAATCAATGTGTTTTCATTAAAATTAACTAAAATGTTCCTGATTTTCGGTTTATTTTAACGATGGAAGATGTACACGTAAAACCGTTCTACTCCGGCTGAAACGTCGATATATGCAATAAAAACAGATCTTCTCCATTTTTCAATATCTTACTCAGTATTTTAAGGAGAAACAAATAGATGATTGAAAATGGAGTATTTAAGGTTATTTTCATATCAATTATGTGTTTGCATCATTTTTATCGTATATTTAATGAATTAATAACAATAAACGGAAAATTCACAAAAACGTGGAAAAACGGCCTAATTCGATGATATTTTGTTTAAATCACATACAGGAAAAGGGGATGATAAAGGTCAAAATATTGATAAATTCGATGATTTTTAGTACAAAACAAAATGCAAGAAAACTTGCTTAAAATGCAAAATTTGCGAAATTCTAAGATTTGAAGGGTAAATCACATATCGTGAGAAAACATGAAGTAGTATTGAAATATTGGTAAAAACGAATATATATACGTAAAATCACACTACATGAATAACGTGAAAAAAGTCACTATACTACCATATTTGAGGATTTTAACTTCAAATCATAGAGCGAGGTTTCGTATTATTTTGATCCTAGAAAAGACATATGACAATGTTGTTTCAAATACAAATGATAAAAATCAATGTGTTTTCATTAGAATTAACTAAAATGTTCCTGATTTTCCGTTTATATTACCGATGGAAGATGTACACGTAAAACCGCTCTAATCCGGCTGAAACGTCGATATATGCAATAAAAACAGAACTTCTCCCCTTTTCAATAACTTACTCAATATTTTAACGAGAAACAAATAGATGATTGAAAATGAAGTATTTAAGGTTATTTTCTGATCAATTATGTGTTTGCATCATTTTTATCGTATATTTAATGAAATAATAGCAATAAAATGAAAATTCTCAAAAACGTGGAAAACGGCAAAATATTGCCTAATTCGATGATATTTTGTTTAAATCACATAAAGGAAAAGGGGATGATAAAGGTCAAAATATTGCTAAATTCGATGATTTTTAGTAGAAAACAAAATGCAAGAAAACTTGCTTATAAATGCAAAATTTGCGAAATTCTGAGATTTGAAGGCCAAATCACATATCGTGAGAAAACATGAAGTAGTATCGAAATATTGGTAGAAACGAATATATATACGTAAAATCACACTACATGAATAACGTGAAAAAGTCACTATATTACCATATTTGAAGATTTTAACTTCAAATCATAGAGCGAGGTTTCGTATTATTTAGATCCAAGAAAAGACATATAACAATGTTGTTTCAAATACAAATAATAAAAATCAATGTGTTTTCATTAGAATTAACTAAAATGTTCCTGATTTTCCGTTTATATTACCGATGGAAGATGTACACGTAAAACCGCTCTAATCCGGCTGAAACGTCGAAATATGCAATAAAAACAGAACTTCTCCCCTTTCCAATATCTTACTCAGTATTTTAACGAGAAACAAATAGTTGATTGAAAATGAAGTGCTTAAGGTTAATTTCTAATCAATTATGTGTTTGCATTATTTTTATCGTATATTTAATGAATTAATAGCAATAAACTGAAAATTCACAAAAACGTAAAAAAAACAGCAAAATATTGCCTAATTCGATGATATTTTGTTTATATCACGTAAAGGAAAAGGGGATGATGAACGTCAAAATATTGCTGAATTCGATGATTTTTAGTACGAAACAAAATGCAAGAAAACTTGCTTAAAATGCAATATTATGCGAAAATCTGAGATTTGAAGGCCAAATCACATATCGTGATACTACATGAAATAGTATCGAAATATTGGTAAAAATGAATATATTTCCGTAATATCAAACTACATGAAAAACGTGAAAAAAGTCATTATTATACCAAATTTGAGGATTTTAACTTCGAATCATAGAGCGATGTTTCGTATTTTTTAGACCCTAGAAAAGACGTATAAAGATGTTGCTTCCAATACAAATGATAAAAATTAATGTGTTTTCATTAAAATCAACTAAAATGTTCCTGATTTTCGGTTTATATTACCGATGGAAGATGTACACGTAAAACCGTTCTAATCCGGCTGAAACGTCGATATATGCAATAAAAACAGAACTTCTCCCCTTTTCAATAACTTACTCAATATTTTAACGAGAAACAAATAGATGATTGAAAATGAAGTATTTAAGGTTATTTTCTGAATTATTATGTGTTTGCATCATTTTAATCATTTTAATCACTCTCTTGAGCCTCTGCATCCCTCTCTTAAGCCTCTGCATCACTCCCCTAAGCCTCTGCATCACTCTCTTCAGCCTCTGCATTTCTCTCTTGAGCCTATGCATCACTCTCTTGAGCTTCTGCATCACTCGCTTGAGCCTCTACATCCCTCTCTTGAGCCTCTGCATCACTCTCGTAAGCCTCTGCATTACTCTCTTGAGCCTCTGCATAACTCTCTTGAGACTCTGCGTCACTCTCTTGAGCATTTGCATCCCTCTCTTGAGCCTCTGCAACACTCTCATCAGCCTCTGCATCCCTCTCTGGAGCCTCTGAATCCCTCTTTTGAGCCTCTGCATCACTCTCTTGAGCCTCTGCATCACTCTCTTCATCCTCTGCATCCCTCTCTTGAGCATCTGCATTACTCTCTTGGGCCAATGCATCCCTCTCTAGAACATTTGCATCACTCTCTTGAGGCTCTGCATCATCCTCTGAAGCCTCTGTATCGATCTCTTGAGCCTCTGAATCCCTCTCTTGATCCTCTGCATGATAAAGGTCAAAATATTGCTGAATTCGATGATTTTTAGTACGAAACAAAATGCAAGAAAACTTGCTTAAAATGCAATATTATTCGAAAATCTGAGATTTGAAGGCCAAATCACATATCGTGATACTACAGGAAATAGTATCGAAATATTGGTAAAAATGAATATATTTCCGTAATATCAAACTACATGAAAAACGTGAAAAAAGTCATTATTATACCAAATTTGAGGATTTTAACTTCGAATCATAGAGCGACGTTTCGTATTTTTTAGACCCTAGAAAAGACGTATAAAGATGTTGCTTCCAATACAAATGATAAAAATTAATGTGTTTTCATTAAAATCAACTAAAATGTTCCTGATTTTCGGTTTATATTACCGATGGAAGATGTACACGTAAAACCGTTCTAATCCGGCTGAAACGTCGATATATGCAATAAAAACAGAACTTCTCCCCTTTTCAATAACTTACTCAGTATTTTAACGAGAAACAAATAGATGATTGAAAATGAAGTATTTAAGGTTATTTTCTGATCAATTATGTGTTTGCATCATTTTTTTCGTATATTTAATGAATTAATAACAATAAACTGAAAATTAAAGAAAACGTGGAAAAACGGCCTAATTCGATGATATTTTGTTTAAATCACATACAGGAAAAGGGGATGATAAAGGTCAGAATATTGATAAATTCGATGATTTTTAGTACAAAACAAAATGCAAGAAAACTTGCTTAAAATGCAAAATTTGCGAAATTCTAAGATTTGAAGGGCAAATCACATATCGTGAGAAAACATGTAGCATCGGAATATTGGTAAAAACGAATATATATACGTAAAATCACACTAAATCAATAACGTGAAAAAAGTCACTATATTACCATATTTGAGGATTTTACTTCAAATCATAGAGCGAGGTTTCGTATTATTTAGATCCAAGAAAAGACATATGACAATGTTGTTTCAAATACAAATGATAAAAATCAATGTGCTTTCATTAGAATTAACTAAAATGTTCTTGATTTTCCATTTATATTACCGATGGAAGATGTACACGTAAAACAGTTCTAATCCGGCTGAAACGTCGATATATGCAATAAAAACAGAACTTCTCCCCTTTTTAATATCTTACTCAGTATTTTAACGAGAAACAAATAGTTGACTGAAAATGAAGTGTTTAAGGTTAATTTCAAATCAATTATGTGTTTGCATCATTTTTATCGTATATTTAATGAATTAATAGCAATAAACTGAAAATTCACAAAAACGTGGAAAAACTGCAAAATATTGCCTAATTCGATGATATTTTGTTTATATCACATAAAGTAAAAGGGGATGATAAAGGTCAAAATATTGCTGAATTCGATGATTTTTAGTACGAAACAAAATGCAAGAAAACTTGCTTAAAATGCAATATTATTCGAAAATCTGAGATTTGAAGGCCAAATCACATATCGTGATACTACATGAAATAGTATCGAAATATTGGTAAAAATGAATATATTTCCGTAATATCAAACTACATGAAAAACGTGAAAAAAGTCATTATTATACCAAATTTGAGGATTTTAACTTCGAATCATAGAGCGACGTTTCGTATTTTTTAGACCCTAGAAAAGACGTATAAAGATGTTGCTTCCAATACAAATGATAAAAATTAATGTGTTTTCATTAAAATCAACTAAAATGTTCCTGATTTTCGGTTTATATTACCGATGGAAGATGTACACGTAAAACCGTTCTAATCCGGCTGAAACGTCGATATATGCAATAAAAACAGAACTTCTCCCCTTTTCAATAACTTACTCAATATTTTAACGAGAAACAAATAGATGATTGAAAAAGAAGTATTTAAGGTTATTTTCTGAATTATTATGTGTTTGCATCATTTTAATCGTATATTTAATGAAATAATAGCAATAAACTGAAAATTCACAAAAACGTGGAAAAACTGCAAAATATTGCCTAATTCGATGATATTTTGTTTAAATCACATAAAGGAAAAGGGGATGATAAAGGTCAAAATATTGCTGAATTCGATGATTTTTAGTACGAAACAAAATGCAAGAAAACTTGCTTAAAATGCAATATTATTCGAAAATCTGAGATTTGAAGGCCAAATCACATATCGTGATACTACATGAAATAGTATCGAAATATTGGTAAAAATGAATATATTTCCGTAATATCAAACTACATGAAAAACGTGAAAAAAGTCATTATTATACCAAATTTGAGGATTTTAACTTCGAATCATAGAGCGACGTTTCGTATTTTTTAGACCCTAGAAAAGACGTATAAAGATGTTGCTTCCAATACAAATGATAAAAATTAATGTGTTTTCATTAAAATCAACTAAAATGTTCCTGATTTTCGGTTTATATTACCGATGGAAGATGTACACGTAAAACCGTTCTAATCCGGCTGAAACGTCGATATATGCAATAAAAACAGAACTTCTCCCCTTTTCAATAACTTACTCAGTATTTTAACGAGAAACAAATAGATGATTGAAAATGAAGTATTTAAGGTTATTTTCTGATCAATTATGTGTTTGCATCATTTTTATCGTATATTTAATGAATTAATAACAATAAACTGAAAATTAAAGAAAACGTGGAAAAACGGCCTAATTCGAAGATATTTTGTTTAAATCACATACAGGAAAAGGGGATGATAAAGGTCAAAATATTGATAAATTCGATGATTTTTAGTACAAAACAAAATGCAAGAAAACTTGCTTAAAATGCAAAATTTGCGAAATTCTAAGATTTGAAGGGCAAATCACATATCGTGAGAAAACATGTAGTATCGGAATATTGGTAAAAACGAATATATATACGTAAAATCACACTAAATGAATAACGTGAAAAAAGTCACTATATTACCATATTTGAGGATTTTAATTTCAAATCATAGAGCGAGGTTTCGTATTATTTAGATCCAAGAAAAGACATATGACAATGTTGTTTCAAATACAAATGATAAAAATCAATGTGTTTTCATTAGAATTAACTAAAATGTTCTTGATTTTCCATTTATATTACCGATGGAAGATGTACACGTAAAACAGTTCTAGTCCGGCTGAAACGTCGATATATGCAATAAAAACAGAACTTCTCCCCTTTTTAATATCTTACTCAGTATTTTAACGAGAAACAAATAGTTGACTGAAAATGAAGTGTTTAAGGTTAATTTCAAATCAATTATGTGTTTGCATCATTTTTATCGTATATTTAATGAATTAATAGCAATAAACTGAAAATTCACAAAAACGTGGAAAAACAGCAAAATATTGCCTAATTCGATGATATTTTGTTTATAAAGGAAAAAGGAAAAGGGGATGATAAACGTTAAAATATTGCTGAATTCGATGATTTTTAGTACGAAACAAAATGCAAGAAAACTTGCTTAAAATGCAATATTATTCGAAAATCTGAGATTTGAAGGCCAAATCACATATCGTGATACTACATGAAATAGTATCGAAATATTGGTAAAAATGAATATATTTCCGTAATATCAAACTACATGAAAAACGTGAAAAAAGTCATTATTATACCAAATTTGAGGATTTTAACTTCGAATCATAGAGCGACGTTTCGTATTTTTTAGACCCTAGAAAAGACGTATAAAGATGTTGCTTCCAATACAAATGATAAAAATTAATGTGTTTTCATTAAAATCAACTAAAATGTTCCTGATTATCGGTTTATATTACCGATGGAAGATGTACACGTAAAACCGTTCTAATCCGGCTGAAACGTCGATATATGCAATAAAAACAGAACTTCTCCCCTTTTCAATAACTTACTCAATATTTTAACGAGAAACAAATAGATGATTGAAAATGAAGTATTTAAGGTTATTTTCTGAATTATTATGTGTTTGCATCATTTTAATCGTATATTTAATGAAATAATAGCAATAAACTGAAAATTCACAAAAACGTGGAAAAACTGCAAAATATTGCCTAATTCGATGATATTTTGTTTAAATCACATAAAGGAAAAGGGGATGATAAAGGTCAAAATATTGCTAAATTCGATGATTTTTAGTACAAAACAAAATGCAAGAAAACTTGCTTATAAATGCAAAATTTGCGAAATTCTGTGATTTGAAGGCCAAATCACATATCGTGAGAAAACATGAAGTAGTATCGAAATATTGGTAGAAACGAATATATATACGTAAAATCACACTACATGAATAACGTGAAAAAGTCACTATATTACCATATTTGAAGATTTTAACTTCAAATCATAGAGCGAGGTTTCGTATTATTTAGATCCAAGAAAAGACATATAACAATGTTGTTTCAAATACAAATAATAAAAATCAATGTGTTTTCATTAGAATTAACTAAAATGTTCCTGATTTTCCGTTTATATTACCGATGGAAGATGTACACGTAAAACCGCTCTAATCCGGCTGAAACGTCGAAATATGCAATAAAAACAGAACTTCTCCCCTTTCCAATATCTTACTCAGTATTTTAACGAGAAACAAATAGTTGATTGAAAATGAAGTGCTTAAGGTTAATTTCTAATCAATTATGTGTTTGCATTATTTTTATCGTATATTTAATGAATTAATAGCAATAAACTGAAAATTCACAAAAACGTAAAAAAAACAGCAAAATATTGCCTAATTCGATGATATTTTGTTTATATCACGTAAAGGAAAAGGGGATGATGAACGTCAAAATATTGCTGAATTCGATGATTTTTAGTACGAAACAAAATGCAAGAAAACTTGCTTAAAATGCAATATTATGCGAAAATCTGAGATTTGAAGGCCAAATCACATATCGTGATACTACATGAAATAGTATCGAAATATTGGTAAAAATGAATATATTTCCGTAATATCAAACTACATGAAAAACGTGAAAAAAGTCATTATTATACCAAATTTGAGGATTTTAACTTCGAATCATAGAGCGATGTTTCGTATTTTTTAGACCCTAGAAAAGACGTATAAAGATGTTGCTTCCAATACAAATGATAAAAATTAATGTGTTTTCATTAAAATCAACTAAAATGTTCCTGATTTTCGGTTTATATTACCGATGGAAGATGTACACGTAAAACCGTTCTAATCCGGCTGAAACGTCGATATATGCAATAAAAACAGAACTTCTCCCCTTTTCAATAACTTACTCAATATTTTAACGAGAAACAAATAGATGATTGAAAATGAAGTATTTAAGGTTATTTTCTGAATTATTATGTGTTTGCATCATTTTAATCATTTTAATCACTCTCTTGAGCCTTTGCATCCCTCTGTTAAGCCTCTGCATCACTCCCCTAAGCCTCTGCATCACTCTCTTCAGCCTCTGCATTTCTCTCTTGAGCCTATGCATCACTCTCTTGAGCTTCTGCATCACTCGCTTGAGCCTCTACATCCCTCTCTTGAGCCTCTGCATCACTCTCGTAAGCCTCTGCATTACTCTCTTGAGCCTCTGCATAACTCTCTTGAGACTCTGCGTCACTCTCTTGAGCATTTGCATCCCTCTCTTGAGCCTCTGCAACACTCTCATCAGCCTCTGCATCCCTCTCTGGAGCCTCTGAATCCCTCTTTTGAGCCTCTGCATCACTCTCTTGAGCCTCTGCATCACTCTCTTCATCCTCTGCATCCCTCTCTTGAGCATCTGCATTACTCTCTTGGGCCAATGCATCCCTCTCTTGAACATTTGCATCACTCTCTTGAGGCTCTGCATCATTCTCTGAAGCCTCTGTATCGATCTCTTGAGCCTCTGAATCCCTCTCTTGATCCTCTGCATGATAAAGGTCAAAATATTGCTGAATTCGATGATTTTTAGTACGAAACAAAATGCAAGAAAACTTGCTTAAAATGCAATATTATTCGAAAATCTGAGATTTGAAGGTCAAATCACATATCGTGATACTACAGGAAATAGTATCGAAATATTGGTAAAAATGAATATATTTCCGTAATATCAAACTACATGAAAAACGTGAAAAAAGTCATTATTATACCAAATTTGAGGATTTTAACTTCGAATCATAGAGCGACGTTTCGTATTTTTTAGACCCTAGAAAAGACGTATAAAGATGTTGCTTCCAATACAAATGATAAAAATTAATGTGTTTTCATTAAAATCAACTAAAATGTTCCTGATTTTCGGTTTATATTACCGATGGAAGATGTACACGTAAAACCGTTCTAATCCGGCTGAAACGTCGATATATGCAATAAAAACAGAACTTCTCCCCTTTTCAATAACTTACTCAGTATTTTAACGAGAAACAAATAGATGATTGAAAATGAAGTATTTAAGGTTATTTTCTGATCAATTATGTGTTTGCATCATTTTTTTCGTATATTTAATGAATTAATAACAATAAACTGAAAATTAAAGAAAACGTGGAAAAACGGCCTAATTCGATGATATTTTGTTTAAATCACATACAGGAAAAGGGGATGATAAAGGTCAGAATATTGATAAATTCGATGATTTTTAGTACAAAACAAAATGCAAGAAAACTTGCTTAAAATGCAAAATTTGCGAAATTCTAAGATTTGAAGGGCAAATCACATATCGTGAGAAAACATGTAGTATCGGAATATTGGTAAAAACGAATATATATACGTAAAATCACACTAAATCAATAACGTGAAAAAAGTCACTATATTACCATATTTGAGGATTTTACTTCAAATCATAGAGCGAGGTTTCGTATTATTTAGATCCAAGAAAAGACATATGACAATGTTGTTTCAAATACAAATGATAAAAATCAATGTGCTTTCATTAGAATTAACTAAAATGTTCTTGATTTTCCATTTATATTACCGATGGAAGATGTACACGTAAAACAGTTCTAATCCGGCTGAAACGTCGATATATGCAATAAAAACAGAACTTCTCCCCTTTTTAATATCTTACTCAGTATTTTAACGAGAAACAAATAGTTGACTGAAAATGAAGTGTTTAAGGTTAATTTCAAATCAATTATGTGTTTGCATCATTTTTATCGTATATTTAATGAATTAATAGCAATAAACTGAAAATTCACAAAAACGTGGAAAAACAGCAAAATATTGCCTAATTCGATGATATTTTGTTTATATCACATAAAGTAAAAGGGGATGATAAAGGTCAAAATATTGCTGAATTCGATGATTTTTAGTACGAAACAAAATGCAAGAAAACTTGCTTAAAATGCAATATTATTCGAAAATCTGAGATTTGAAGGCCAAATCACATATCGTGATACTACATGAAATAGTATCGAAATATTGGTAAAAATGAATATATTTCCGTAATATCAAACTACATGAAAAACGTGAAAAAAGTCATTATTATACCAAATTTGAGGATTTTAACTTCGAATCATAGAGCGACGTTTCGTATTTTTTAGACCCTAGAAAAGACGTATAAAGATGTTGCTTCCAATACAAATGATAAAAATTAATGTGTTTTCATTAAAATCAACTAAAATGTTCCTGATTTTCGGTTTATATTACCGATGGAAGATGTACACGTAAAACCGTTCTAATCCGGCTGAAACGTCGATATATGCAATAAAAACAGAACTTCTCCCCTTTTCAATAACTTACTCAATATTTTAACGAGAAACAAATAGATGATTGAAAAAGAAGTATTTAAGGTTATTTTCTGAATTATTATGTGTTTGCATCATTTTAATCGTATATTTAATGAAATAATAGCAATAAACTGAAAATTCACAAAAACGTGGAAAAACTGCAAAATATTGCCTAATTCGATGATATTTTGTTTAAATCACATAAAGGAAAAGGGAATGATAAAGGTCAAAATATTGCTGAATTCGATGATTTTTAGTACGAAACAAAATGCAAGAAAACTTGCTTAAAATGCAATATTATTCGAAAATCTGAGATTTGAAGGCCAAATCACATATCGTGATACTAAATGAAATAGTATCGAAATATTGGTAAAAATGAATATATTTCCGTAATATCAAACTACATGAAAAACGTGAAAAAAGTCATTATTATACCAAATTTGAGGATTTTAACTTCGATTCATAGAGCGACGTTTCGTATTTTTTAGACCCTAGAAAAGACGTATAAAGATGTTGCTTCCAATACAAATGATAAAAATTAATGTGTTTTCATTAAAATCAACTAAAATGTTCCTGATTTTCGGTTTATATTACCGATGGAAGATGTACACGTAAAACCGTTCTAATCCGGCTGAAACGTCGATATATGCAATAAAAACAGAACTTCTCCCCTTTTCAATAACTTACTCAGTATTTTAACGAGAAACAAATAGATGATTGAAAATGAAGTATTTAAGGTTATTTTCTGATCAATTATGTGTTTGCATCATTTTTATCGTATATTTAATGAATTAATAACAATAAACTGAAAATTAAAGAAAACGTGGAAAAACGGCCTAATTCGAAGATATTTTGTTTAAATCACATACAGGAAAAGGGGATGATAAAGGTCAAAATATTGATAAATTCGATGATTTTTAGTACAAAACAAAATGCAAGAAAACTTGCTTAAAATGCAAAATTTGCGAAATTCTAAGATTTGAAGGGCAAATCACATATCGTGAGAAAACATGTAGTATCGGAATATTGGTAAAAACGAATATATATACGTAAAATCACACTAAATGAATAACGTGAAAAAAGTCACTATATTACCATATTTGAGGATTTTAATTTCAAATCATAGAGCGAGGTTTCGTATTATTTAGATCCAAGAAAAGACATATGACAATGTTGTTTCAAATACAAATGATAAAAATCAATGTGTTTTCATTAGAATTAACTAAAATGTTCTTGATTTTCCATTTATATTACCGATGGAAGATGTACACGTAAAACAGTTCTAATCCGGCTGAAACGTCGATATATGCAATAAAAACAGAACTTCTCCCCTTTTTAATATCTTACTCAGTATTTTAACGAGAAACAAATAGTTGACTGAAAATGAAGTGTTTAAGGTTAATTTCAAATCAATTATGTGTTTGCATCATTTTTATCGTATATTTAATGAATTAATAGCAATAAACTGAAAATTCACAAAAACGTGGAAAAACAGCAAAATATTGCCTAATTCGATGATATTTTGTTTATATCACATAAAGGAAAAGGGGATGATAAACGTTAAAATATTGCTGAATTCGATGATTTTTAGTACGAAACAAAATGCAAGAAAACTTGCTTAAAATGCAATATTATTCGAAAATCTGAGATTTGAAGGCCAAATCACATATCGTGATACTACATGAAATAGTATCGAAATATTGGTAAAAATGAATATATTTCCGTAATATCAAACTACATGAAAAACGTGAAAAAAGTCATTATTATACCAAATTTGAGGATTTTAACTTCGAATCATAGAGCGACGTTTCGTATTTTTTAGACCCTAGAAAAGACGTATAAAGATGTTGCTTCCAATACAAATGATAAAAATTAATGTGTTTTCATTAAAATCAACTAAAATGTTCCTGATTTTCGGTTTATATTACCGATGGAAGATGTACACGTAAAACCGTTCTAATCCGGCTGAAACGTCGATATATGCAATAAAAACAGAACTTCTCCCCTTTTCAATAACTTACTCAATATTTTAACGAGAAACAAATAGATGATTGAAAATGAAGTATTTAAGGTTATTTTCTGAATTATTATGTGTTTGCATCATTTTAATCGTATATTTAATGAAATAATAGCAATAAACTGAAAATTCACAAAAACGTGGAAAAACTGCAAAATATTGCCTAATTCGATGATATTTTGTTTAAATCACATAAAGGAAAAGGGGATGATAAAGGTCAAAATATTGCTAAATTCGATGATTTTTAGTACAAAACAAAATGCAAGAAAACTTGCTTATAAATGCAAAATTTGCGAAATTCTGTGATTTGAAGGCCAAATCACATATCGTGAGAAAACATGAAGTAGTATCGAAATATTGGTAGAAACGAATATATATACGTAAAATCACACTACATGAATAACGTGAAAAAAGTCACTATATTACTATATTTGAGGATTTTAACTTCAAATCAAAGAGCGAGGTTTCGTATTATTTAGATCCAAGAAAAGACATATGACAATGTTGTTTCAAATACAAATAATAAAAATCAACGTGTTTTCATTAGAATTAACTAAAATGTTCCTGATTTTCCGTTTATATTACCGATGGAAGATGTACACGTAAAACCGCTCTAATCCGGCTGAAACGTCGATATATGCAATAAAAACAGAACTTCTCCCCTTTCCAATATCTTACTCAGTATTTTAACGAGAAACAAATAGTTGATTGAAAATGAAGTGCTTAAGGTTAATTTCTAATCAATTATGTGTTTGCATTATTTTTATCGTATATTTAATGAATTAATAGCAATAAACTGAAAATTCACAAAAACGTAAAAAAAACAGCAAAATATTGCCTAATTCGATGATATTTTGTTTGTATCACGTAAAGGAAAAGGGGATGATGAACGTCAAAATATTGCTGAATTCGATGATTTTTAGTACGAAACAAAATGCAAGAAAACTTGCTTAAAATGCAATATTATGCGAAAATCTGAGATTTGAAGGCCAAATCACATATCGTGATACTACATGAAATAGTATCGAAATATTGGTAAAAATGAATATATTTACGTAATATCAAACTACATGAAAAACGTGAAAAAAGTCATTATCATACCAAATTTGAGGATTTTAACTTCGAATCATAGAGCGACATTTCGTATTTTTTAGACCCTAGAAAAGACGTATAAAGATGTTGCTTCCAATACAAATGATAAAAATCAATGTGTTTTCATTACAATTAACTAAAATGTTCCTGATTTTCGGTTTATATTACCGATGGAAGATGTACACGTAAAACCGTTCTACTCCGGCTGAAACGTCGATATATGCATTAAAAACAGAACTTTTTCCCTTTTCAATATCTTACTCAGTATTTTAACGAGAAACAAATAGATGATTGAAAAAGAAGTATTTAAGGTTATTTTCATATCAATTATGTGTTTGCATAATTTTTATCGTATATTTAATGAATTAATAACAATAAACTGAAAATTAAAGAAAACGTGCAAAAACGGCCTAATTCGATGATATTTTGTTTAAATCACATACAGGAAAAGGGGATGATAAAGGTTAAAATATTGATAAATTCGATGATTTTTAGTACAAAACAAAATGCAAGAAAACTTGCTTAAAATGCAAAATTTGCGAAATTCTAAGATTTGAAGGGCAAATCACATATCGTGAGAAAACATGTAGTATCGGAATATTGGTAAAAACGAATATATATACGTAAAATCACACTAAATGAATAACGTGAAAAAAGTCACTATATTACCATATTTGAGTCTTTTAACTTCAAATCATAGAGCGAGGTTTCGTATTATTTAGATCCAAGAAAAGACATATGACAATGTTGTTTCAAATACAAATGATAAAAATCAATGTGTTTTCATTAGAATTAACTAAAATGTTCTTGATTTTCCATTTATATTACCGATGGAAGATGTACACGTAAAACAGTTCTAATCCGGCTGAAACGTCGATATATGCAATAAAAACAGAACTTCTCCCCTTTTTAATATCTTACTCAGTATTTTAACGAGAAACAAATAGTTGACTGAAAATGAAGTGTTTAAGGTTAATTTCAAATCAATTATGTGTTTGCATCATTTTTATCGTATATTTAATGAATTAATAGCAATAAACTGAAAATTCACAAAAACGTGGAAAAACAGCAAAATATTGCCTAATTCGATGATATTTTGTTTATATCACATAAAGTAAAAGGGGATGATTAAGGTCAAAATATTGCTGAATTCGATGATTTTTAGTACGAAACAAAATGCAAGAAAACTTGCTTAAAATGCAATATTATTCGAAAATCTGAGATTTGAAGGCCAAATCACATATCGTGATACTACATGAAATAGTATCGAAATATTGGTAAAAATGAATATATTTCCGTAATATCAAACTACATGAAAAACGTGAAAAAAGTCATTATTATACCAAATTTGAGGATTTTAACTTCGAATCATAGAGCGACGTTTCGTATTTTTTAGACCCTATAAAAGACGTATAAAGATGTTGCTTCCAATACAAATGATAAAAATTAATGTGTTTTCATTAAAATCAACTAAAATGTTCCTGATTTTCGGTTTATATTACCGATGGAAGATGTACACGTAAAACCGTTCTAATCCGGCTGAAACGTCGATATATGCAATAAAAACAGAACTTCTCCCCTTTTCAATAACTTACTCAATATTTTAACGAGAAACAAATAGATGATTGAAAATGAAGTATTTAAGGTTATTTTCTGAATTATTATGTGTTTGCATCATTTTAATCGTATATTTAATGAAATAATAGCAATAAACTGAAAATTCACAAAAACGTGGAAAAACTGCAAAATATTGCCTAATTCGATGATATTTTGTTTAAATCACATAAAGGAAAAGGGGATGATAAAGGTCAAAATATTGCTGAATTCGATGATTTTTAGTACGAAACAAAATGCAAGAAAACTTGCTTAAAATGCAATATTATTCGAAAATCTGAGATTTGAAGGCCAAATCACATATCGTGATACTAAATGAAATAGTATCGAAATATTGGTAAAAATGAATATATTTCCGTAATATCAAACTACATGAAAAACGTGAAAAAAGTCATTATTATACCAAATTTGAGGATTTTAACTTCGAATCATAGAGCGACGTTTCGTATTTTTTAGACCCTGGAAAAGACGTGTAAAGATGTTGCTTCCAATACAAATGAGAAAAATTAATGTGTTTTCATTAAAATCAACTAAAATGTTCCTGATTTTCGGTTTATATTACCGATGGAAGATGTACACGTAAAACCGTTCTAATCCGGCTGAAACGTCGATATATGCAATAAAAACAGAACTTCTCCCCTTTTCAATAACTTACTCAGTATTTTAACGAGAAACAAATAGATGATTGAAAATGAAGTATTTAAGGTTATTTTCTGATCAATTATGTGTTTGCATCATTTTTATCGTATATATAATGAATTAATAACAATAAACTGAAAATTAAAGAAAACGTGGAAAAACGGCCTAATTCGATGATATTTTGTTTAAATCACATACAGGAAAAGGGGATGATAAAGGTCAAAATATTGATAAATTCGATGATTTTTAGTACAAAACAAAATGCAAGAAAACTTGCTTAAAATGCAAAATTTGCGAAATTCTAAGATTTGAAGGGCAAATCACATATCGTGAGAAAACATGTAGTATCGGAATATTGGTAAAAACGAATATATATACGTAAAATCACACTAAATGAATAACGTGAAAAAAGTCACTATATTACCATATTTGAGGATTTTAACTTCAAATCATAGAGCGAGGTTTCGTATTATTTAAATCCAAGAAAAGACATATGACAATGTTGTTTCAAATACAAATGATAAAAATCAATGTGTTTTCATTATAATTAACTAAAAAGTTCTTGATTTTCCATTTATATTACCGATGGAAGATGTACACGTAAAACAGTTCTAATCCGGCTGAAACGTCGATATATGCAATAAAAACAGAACTTCTCCCCTTTTTAATATCTTACTCAGTATTTTAACGAGAAACAAATAGTTGACTGAAAATGAAGTGTTTAAGGTTAATTTCAAATCAATTATGTGTTTGCATCATTTTTATCGTATATTTAATGAATTAATAGCAATAAACTGAAAATTCACAAAAACGTGGAAAAACAGCAAAATATTGCCTAATTCGATGATATTTTGTTTATATCACATAAAGGAAAAGGGGATGATAAACGTTAAAATATTGCTGAATTCGATGATTTTTAGTACGAAACAAAATGCAAGAAAACTTGCTTAAAATGCAATATTATTCGAAAATCTGAGATTTGAAGGCCAAATCACATATCGTGATACTACATGAAATAGTATCGAAATATTGGTAAAAATGAATATATTTCCGTAATATCAAACTACATGAAAAACATGAAAAAAGTCATTATTATACCAAATTTGAGGATTTTAACTTCGAATCATAGAGCGACGTTTCGTATTTTTTAGACCCTAGAAAAGACGTATAAAGATGTTGCTTCATATACAAATGATAAAAATTAATGTGTTTTCATTAAAATCAACTAAAATGTTCCTGATTTTCGGTTTATATTACCGATGGAAGATGTACACGTAAAACCGTTCTAATCCGGCTGAAACGTCGATATATGCAATAAAAACAGAACTTCTCCCCTTTTCAATAACTTACTCAATATTTTAACGAGAAACAAATAGATGATTGAAAATGAAGTATTTAAGGTTATTTTCTGAATTATTATGTGTTTGCATCATTTTAATCGTATATTTAATGAAATAATAGCAATAAACTGAAAATTCACAAAAACGTGGAAAGACTGCAAAATATTGCCTAATTCGATGATATTTTGTTTAAATCACATAAAGGAAAAGGGGATGATAAAGGTCAAAATATTGCTAAATTCGATGATTTTTAGTACAAAACAAAATGCAAGAAAACTTGCTTATAAATGCAAAATTTGCGAAATTCTGTGATTTGAAGGCCAAATCACATATCGTGAGAAAACATGAAGTAGTATCGAAATATTGGTAGAAACGAATATATATACGTAAAATCACACTACATGAATAACGTGAAAAAAGTCACTATATTACCATATTTGAGGATTTTAACTTCAAATCAAAGAGCGAGGTTTCGTATTATTTAGATCCAAGAAAAGACATATGACAATGTTGTTTCAAATACAAATAATAAAAATCAATGTGTTTTCATTAGAATTAACTAAAATGTTCCTGATTTTCCGTTTATATTACCGATGGAAGATGTACACGTAAAACCGCTCTAATCCGGCTGAAACGTCGATATATGCAATAAAAACAGAACTTCTCCCCTTTCCAATATCTTACTCAGTATTTTAACGAGAAACAAATAGTTGATTGAAAATGAAGTGCTTAAGGTTAATTTCTAATCAATTATGTGTTTGCATTATTTTTATCGTATATTTAATGAATTAATAGCAATAAACTGAAAATTCACAAAAACGTAAAAAAAACAGCAAAATATTGCCTAATTCGATGATATTTTGTTTATATCACGTAAAGGAAAAGGGGATGATGAACGTCAAAATATTGCTGAATTCGATGATTTTTAGTACGAAACAAAATGCAAGAAAACTTGCTTAAAATGCAATATTATGCGAAAATCTGAGATTTGAAGGCCAAATCACATATCGTAATACTACATGAAATAGTATCGAAATATTGGTAAAAATGAATATATTTCCGTAATATCAAACTACATGAAAAACGTGAAAAAGTCATTATTATACCAAATTTGAGGATTTTAACTTCGAATCATAGAGCGATGTTTCGTATTTTTTAGACCCTAGAAAAGACGTATAAAGATGTTGCTTCCAATACAAATGATAAAAATTAATGTGTTTTCATTAAAATCAACTAAAATGTTCCTGATTTTCGGTTTATATTACCGATGGAAGATGTACACGTAAAACCGTTCTAATCCGGCTGAAACGTCGATATATGCAATAAAAACAGAACTTCTCCCCTTTTCAATAACTTACTCAATATTTTAACGAGAAACAAATAGATGACTGAAAATGAAGTATTTAAGGTTATTTTCTGAATTATTATGTGTTTGCATCATTTTAATCATTTTAATCACTCTCTTGAGCCTCTGCATCCCTCTCTTAAGCCTCTGCATCACTCCCCTAAGCCTCTGCATCACTCTCTTCAGCCTCTGCATTTCTCTCTTGAGCCTATGCATCACTCTCTTGAGCTTCTGCATCACTCGCTTGAGCCTCTACATCCCTCTCTTGAGCCTCTGCATCACTCTCGTAAGCCTCTGCATTACTCTCTTGAGCCTCTGCATAACTCTCTTGAGACTCTGCGTCACTCTCTTGAGCATTTGCATCCCTCTCTTGAGCCTCTGCAACACTCTCATCAGCTTCTGCATCCCTCTCTGGAGCCTCTGAATCCCTCTTTTGAGCCTCTGCATCACTCTCTTGAGCCTCTGCATCACTCTCTTCATCCTCTGCATCCCTCTCTTGAGCATCTGCATCACTCTCTTGGGCCAATGCATCCCTCTCTTGAACATTTGCATCACTCTCTTGAGGCTCTGCATCATCCTCTGAAGCCTCTGTATCCCTCTCTTGAGCCTCTGAATCCCTCTCTTGATCCTCTGCATGATAAAGGTCAAAATATTGCTGAATTCGATGATTTTTAGTACGAAACAAAATGCAAGAAAACTTGCTTAAAATGCAATATTATTCGAAAATCTGAGATTTGAAGGCCAAATCACATATCGTGATACTACAGGAAATAGTATCGAAATATTGGTAAAAATGAATATATTTCCGTAATATCAAACTACATGAAAAACGTGAAAAAAGTCATTATTATACCAAATTTGAGGATTTTAACTTCGAATCATAGAGCGACGTTTCGTATTTTTTAGACCCTAGAAAAGACGTATAAAGATGTTGCTTCCAATACAAATGATAAAAATTAATGTGTTTTCATTAAAATCAACTAAAATGTTCCTGATTTTCGGTTTATATTACCGATGGAAGATGTACACGTAAAACCGTTCTAATCCGGCTGAAACGTCGATATATGCAATAAAAACAGAACTTCTCCCCTTTTCAATAACTTACTCAGTATTTTAACGAGAAACAAATAGATGATTGAAAATGAAGTATTTAAGGTTATTTTCTGATCAATTATGTGTTTGCATCATTTTTTTCGTATATTTAATGAATTAATAACAATAAACTGAAAATTAAAGAAAACGTGGAAAAACGGCCTAATTCGATGATATTTTGTTAAAATCACATACAGGAAAAGGGGATGATAAAGGTCAAAATATTGATAAATTCGATGATTTTTAGTACAAAACAAAATGCAAGAAAACTTGCTTAAAATGCAAAATTTGCGAAATTCTAAGATTTGAAGGGCAAATCACATATCGTCAGAAAACATGTAGTATCGGAATATTGGTAAAAACGAATATATATACGTAAAATCACACTAAATGAATAACGTGAAAAAAGTCACTATATTACCATATTTGAGGATTTTAACTTCAAATCAAAGAGCGAGGTTTCGTATTATTTAGATCCAAGAAAAGACATATGACAATGTTGTTTCAAATACAAATAATAAAAATCAATGTGTTTTCATTAGAATTAACTAAAATGTTCCTGATTTTCCGTTTATATTACCGATGGAAGATGTACACGTAAAACCGCTCTAATCCGGCTGAAACGTCGATATATGCAATAAAAACAGAACTTCTCCCCTTTCCAATATCTTACTCAGTATTTTAACGAGAAACAAATAGTTGATTGAAAATGAAGTGCTTAAGGTTAATTTCTAATCAATTATGTGTTTGCATTATTTTTATCGTATATTTAATGAATTAATAGCAATAAACTGAAAATTCACAAAAACGTAAAAAAAACAGCAAAATATTGCCTAATTCGATGATATTTTGTTTATATCACGTAAAGGAAAAGGGGATGATGAACGTCAAAATATTGCTGAAGTCGATGATTTTTAGTACGAAACAAAATGCAAGAAAACTTGCTTAAAATGCAATATTATGCGAAAATCTGAGATTTGAAGGCCAAATCACATATCGTAATACTACATGAAATAGTATCGAAATATTGGTAAAAATGAATATATTTCCGTAATATCAAACTACATGAAAAACGTGAAAAAGTCATTATTATACCAAATTTGAGGATTTTAACTTCGAATCATAGAGCGATGTTTCGTATTTTTTAGACCCTAGAAAAGACGTATAAAGATGTTGCTTCCAATACAAATGATAAAAATTAATGTGTTTTCATTAAAATCAACTAAAATGTTCCTGATTTTCGGTTTATATTACCGATGGAAGATGTACACGTAAAACCGTTCTAATCCGGCTGAAACGTCGATATATGCAATAAAAACAGAACTTCTCCCCTTTTCAATAACTTACTCAATATTTTAACGAGAAACAAATAGATGACTGAAAATGAAGTATTTAAGGTTATTTTCTGAATTATTATGTGTTTGCATCATTTTAATCATTTTAATCACTCTCTTGAGCCTCTGCATCCCTCTCTTAAGCCTCTGCATCACTCCCCTAAGCCTCTGCATCACTCTCTTCAGCCTCTGCATTTCTCTCTTGAGCCTATGCATCACTCTCTTGAGCTTCTGCATCACTCGCTTGAGCCTCTACATCCCTCTCTTGAGCCTCTGCATCACTCTCGTAAGCCTCTGCATTACTCTCTTGAGCCTCTGCATAACTCTCTTGAGACTCTGCGTCACTCTCTTGAGCATTTGCATCCCTCTCTTGAGCCTCTGCAACACTCTCATCAGCTTCTGCATCCCTCTCTGGAGCCTCTGAATCCCTCTTTTGAGCCTCTGCATCACTCTCTTGAGCCTCTGCATCACTCTCTTCATCCTCTGCATCCCTCTCTTGAGCATCTGCATCACTCTCTTGGGCCAATGCATCCCTCTCTTGAACATTTGCATCACTCTCTTGAGGCTCTGCATCATCCTCTGAAGCCTCTGTATCCCTCTCTTGAGCCTCTGAATCCCTCTCTTGATCCTCTGCATGATAAAGGTCAAAATATTGCTGAATTCGATGATTTTTAGTACGAAACAAAATGCAAGAAAACTTGCTTAAAATGCAATATTATTCGAAAATCTGAGATTTGAAGGCCAAATCACATATCGTGATACTACAGGAAATAGTATCGAAATATTGGTAAAAATGAATATATTTCCGTAATATCAAACTACATGAAAAACGTGAAAAAAGTCATTATTATACCAAATTTGAGGATTTTAACTTCGAATCATAGAGCGACGTTTCGTATTTTTTAGACCCTAGAAAAGACGTATAAAGATGTTGCTTCCAATACAAATGATAAAAATTAATGTGTTTTCATTAAAATCAACTAAAATGTTCCTGATTTTCGGTTTATATTACCGATGGAAGATGTACACGTAAAACCGTTCTAATCCGGCTGAAACGTCGATATATGCAATAAAAACAGAACTTCTCCCCTTTTCAATAACTTACTCAGTATTTTAACGAGAAACAAATAGATGATTGAAAATGAAGTATTTAAGGTTATTTTCTGATCAATTATGTGTTTGCATCATTTTTTTCGTATATTTAATGAATTAATAACAATAAACTGAAAATTAAAGAAAACGTGGAAAAACGGCCTAATTCGATGATATTTTGTTAAAATCACATACAGGAAAAGGGGATGATAAAGGTCAAAATATTGATAAATTCGATGATTTTTAGTACAAAACAAAATGCAAGAAAACTTGCTTAAAATGCAAAATTTGCGAAATTCTAAGATTTGAAGGGCAAATCACATATCGTCAGAAAACATGTAGTATCGGAATATTGGTAAAAACGAATATATATACGTAAAATCACACTAAATGAATAACGTGAAAAAAGTCACTATATTACCATATTTGAGGATTTTAACTTCAAATCATAGAGCGAGGTTTCGTATTATTTAGATACAAGAAAAGACATATGACAATGTTGTTTCAAATACAAATGATAAAAATCAATGTGTTTTCATTAGAATTAACTAAAATGTTCTTGATTTTCCATTTATATTACCGATGGAAGATGTACACGTAAAACAGTTCTAATCCGGCTGAAACGTCGATATATGCAATAAAAACAGAACTTCTCCCCTTTTTAATATCTTACTCAGTATTTTAACGAGAAACAAATAGTTGACTGAAAATGAAGTGTTTAAGGTTAATTTCAAATCAATTATGTGTTTGCATCATTTTTATCGTATATTTAATGAATTAATAGCAATAAACTGAAAATTCACAAAAACGTGGAAAAACAGCAAAATATTGCCTAATTCGATGATTTTTTTTTTATATCACATAAAGTAAAAGGGGATGATAAAGGTCAAAATATTGCTGAATTCGATGATTTTTAGTACGAAACAAAATGCAAGAAAACTTGCTTAAAATGCAATATTATTCGAAAATCTGAGATTTGAAGGCCAAATCACATATCGTGATACTACATGAAATAGAATCGAAATATTGGTAAAAATGAATATATTTCCGTAATATCAAACTACATGAAAAACGTGAAAAAAGTCATTATTATACCAAATTTGAGGATTTTAACTTCGAATCATAGAGCGACGTTTCGTATTTTTTAGACCCTAGAAAAGACGTATAAAGATGTTGCTTCCAATACAAATGATAAAAATTAATGTGTTTTCATTAAAATCAACTAAAATGTTCCTGATTTTCGGTTTATATTACCGATGGAAGATGTACACGTAAAACCGTTCTAATCCGGCTGAAACGTCGATATATGCAATAAAAACAGAACTTCTCCCCTTTTCAATAACTTACTCAATATTTTAACGAGAAACAAATAGATGATTGAAAATGAAGTATTTAAGGTTATTTTCTGAATTATTATGTGTTTGCATCATTTTCATCGTATATTTAATGAAATAATAGCAATAAACTGAAAATTCACAAAAACGTGGAAAAACTGCAAAATATTGCCTAATTCGATGATATTTTGTTTAAATCACATAAAGGAAAAGGGGATGATAAAGGTCAAAATATTGCTGAATTCGATGATTTTTAGTACGAAACAAAATGCAAGAAAACTTGCTTAAAATGCAATATTATTCGAAAATCTGAGATTTGAAGGCCAAATCACATATCGTGATACTAAATGAAATAGTATCGAAATATTGGTAAAAATGAATATATTTCCGTAATATCAAACTACATGAAAAACGTGAAAAAAGTCATTATTATACCAAATTTGAGGATTTTAACTTCGAATCATAGAGCGACGTTTCGTATTTTTTAGACCCTAGAAAAGACGTATAAAGATGTTGCTTCCAATACAAATGATAAAAATTAATGTGTTTTCATTAAAATCAACTAAAATGTTCCTGATTTTCGGTTTATATTACCGATGGAAGATGTACACGTAAAACCGTTCTAATCCGGCTGAAACGTCGATATATGCAATAAAAACAGAACTTCTCCCCTTTTCAATAATTTACTCACTATTTTAACGAGAAACAAATAGATGATTGAAAATGAAGTATTTAAGGTTATTTTCTGATCAATTATGTGTTTGCATCATTTTTATCGTATATTTAATGAATTAATAACAATAAACTGAAAATTAAAGAAAACGTGGAAAAACGGCCTAATTCGATGATATTTTGTTTAAATCACATACAGGAAAAGGGGATGATAAAGGTCAAAATATTGATAAATTCGATGATTTTTAGTACAAAACAAAATGCAAGAAAACTTGCTTAAAATGCAAAATTTGCGAAATTCTAAGATTTGAAGGGCAAATCACATATCGTGAGAAAACATGTAGTATCGGAATATTGGTAAAAACGAATATATATACGTAAAATCACACTAAATGAATAACGTGAAAAAAGTCACTATATTACCATATTTGAGGATTTTAACTTCAAATCATAGAGCGAGGTTTCGTATTATTTAGATCCAAGAAAAGACATATGACAATGTTGTTTCAAATACAAATGATAAAAATCAATGTGTTTTCATTAGAATTAACTAAAATGTTCTTGATTTTCCATTTATATTACCGATGGAAGATGTACACGTAAAACAGTTCTAATCCGGCTGAAACGTCGATATATGCAATAAAAACAGAACTTCTCCCCTTTTTAATATCTTACTCAGTATTTTAACGAGAAACAAATAGTTGACTGAAAATGAAGTGTTTAAGGTTAATTTCAAATCAATTATGTGTTTGCATCATTTTTATCGTATATTTAATGAATTAATAGCAATAAACTGAAAATTCACAAAAACGTGGAAAAACTGCAAAATATTGCCTAATTCGATGATATTTTGTTTAAATCACATAAAGGAAAAGGGGATGATAAAGGTCAAAATATTGCTGAATTCGATGATTTTTAGTACGAAACAAAATGCAAGAAAACTTGCTTAAAATGCAATATTATTCGAAAATCTGAGATTTGAAGGCCAAATCACATATCGTGATACTACATGAAATAGTATCGAAATATTGGTAAAAATGAATATATTTCCGTAATATCAAACTACATGAAAAACGTGAAAAAAGTCATTATTATACCAAATTTGAGGATTTTATCTTCGAATCATAGAGCGACGTTTCGTATTTTTTAGACCCTAGAAAAGACGTATAAAGATGTTGCTTCCAATACAAATGATAAAAATTAATGTGTTTTCATTAAAATCAACTAAAATGTTCCTGATTTTCGGTTTATATTACCGATGGAAGATGTACACGTAAAACCGTTCTAATCCGGCTGAAAAGTCGATATATGCAATAAAAACAGAACTTCTCCCCTTTTCAATAACTTACTCAATATTTTAACGAGAAACAAATAGATGATTGAAAATGAAGTATTTAAGGTTATTTTCTGATCAATTATGTGTTTGCATCATTTTAATCATTTTAATCACTCTCTTGAGCCTCTGCATCCCTCTCTTAAGCCTCTGCATCACTCCCCTAAGGCTCTGCATCACTCTCTTCAGCCTCTGCATTTCTCTCTTGAGCCTATGCATCACTCTCTTGAGCTTCTGCATCACTCGCTTGAGCCTCTACATCCCTCTCTTGAGCCTCTGCATCACTCTCGTAAGCCTCTGCATTACTCTCTTGAGCCTCTGCATAACTCTCTTGAGACTCTGCGTCACTCTCTTGAGCATTTGCATCCCTCTCTTGAGCCTCTGCAACACTCTCATCAGCCTCTGCATCCCTCTCTGGAGCCTCTGAATCCCTCTTTTGAGCCTCTGCATCACTCTCTTGAGCCTCTGCATCACTCTCTTCATCCTCTGCATCCCTCTCTTGAGCATCTGCATCACTCTCTTGGGCCAATGCATCCCTATCTTGAACATTTGCATCACTCTCTTGAGGCTCTGCATCATCCTCTGAAGCCTCTGTATCCCTCTCTTGAGCCTCTGAATCCCTCTCTTGATCCTCTGCATGATAAAGGTCAAAATATTGCTGAATTCGATGAATTTTAGTACGAAACAAAATGCAAGAAAACTTGCTTAAAATGCAATATTATTCGAAAATCTGAGATTTGAAGGCCAAATCACATATCGTGATACTACAGGAAATAGTATCGAAATATTGGTAAAAATGAATATATTTCCGTAATATCAAACTACATGAAAAACGTGAAAAAAGTCATTATTATACCAAATTTGAGGATTTTAACTTCGAATCATAGAGCGACGTTTCGTATTTTTTAGACCCTAGAAAAGACGTATAAAGATGTTGCTTCCAATACAAATGATAAAAATTAAAGTGTTTTCATTAAAATCAACTAAAATGTTCCTGATTTTCGGTTTGTATTACCGATGGAAGATGTACACGTAAAACCGTTCTAATCCGGCTGAAACGTCGATATATGCAATAAAAACAGAACTTCTCCCCTTTTCAATAACTTACTCAGTATTTTAACGAGAAACAAATAGATGATTGAAAATGAAGTATTTAAGGTTATTTTCAGATCAATTATGTGTTTGCATCATTTTTATCGTATATTTAATGAATTAATAACAATAAACTGAAAATTAAAGAAAACGTGGAAAAACGGCCTAATTCGATGATATTTTGTTTAAATCACATACAGGAAAAGGGGATGATAAAGGTCAAAATATTGATAAATTCGATGATTTTTAGTACAAAACAAAGTGCAAGAAAACTTGCTTAAAATGCAAAATTTGCGAAATTCTAAGATTTGAAGTGCAAATCACATATCGTGAGAAAACATGTAGTATCGGAATATTGGTAAAAACGAATATATATACGTAAAATCACACTAAATGAATAACGTGAAAAAAGTCACTATATTACCATATTTGAGGATTTTAACTTCAAATCATAGAGCGAGGTTTCGTATTATTTAGATCTAAGAAAAGACATATGACAATGTTGTTTCAAATACAAATGATAAAAATCAATGTGTTTTCATTAGAATTAACTAAAATGTTCTTGATTTTCCATTTATATTACCGATGGAAGATGTACACGTAAAACAGTTCTAATCCGGCTGAAAAGTCGATATATGCAATAAAAACAGAACTTCTCCCCTTTTTAATATCTTACTCAGTATTTTAACGAGAAACAAATAGTTGACTGAAAATGAAGTGTTTAAGGTTAATTTCAAATCAATTATGTGTTTGCATCATTTTTATCGTATATTTAATGAATTAATAGCAATAAACTGAAAATTCACAAAAACGTGGAAAAACTGCAAAATATTGCCTAATTCGATGATATTTTGTTTATATCACATAAAGGAAAAGGGGATGATAAAGGTCAAAATATTGCTGAATTCGATGATTTTTAGTACGAAACAAAATGCAAGAAAACTTGCTTAAAATGCAATATTATTCGAAAATCTGAGATTTGAAGGCCAAATCACATATCGTGATACTACATGAAATAGTATCGAAATATTGGTAAAAATGAATATATTTCCGTAATATCAAACTACATGAAAAACGTGAAAAAAGTCATTATTATACCAAATTTGAGGATTTTAACTTCGAATCATAGAGCGACGTTTCGTATTTTTTAGACCCTAGAAAAGACGTATAAAGATGTTGCTTCCAATACAAATGATAAAAATTAATGTGTTTTCATTAAAATCAACTAAAATGTTCCTGATTTTCGGTTTATATTACCGATGGAAGATGTACACGTAAAACCGTTCTAATCCGGCTGAAACGTCGATATATGCAATAAAAACAGAACTTCTCCCCTTTTCAATAACTTACTCAGTATTTTAACGAGAAACAAATAGATGATTGAAAATGAAGTATTTAAGGTTATTTTCTGATCAATTATGTGTTTGCATCATTTTTATCGTATATTTAATGAATTAATAACAATAAACTGAAAATTAAAGAAAACGTGGAAAAACGGCCTAATTCGATGATATTTTGTTTAAATCACATACAGGAAAAGGGGATGATAAAGGTCAAAATATTGCTAAATTCGATGATTTTTAGTACAAAACAAAATGCAAGAAAACTTGCTTATAAATGCAAAATTTGCGAAATTCTGTGATTTGAAGGCCAAATCACATATCGTGAGAAAACATGAAGTAGTATCGAAATATTGGTAGAAACGAATATATATACGTAAAATCACACTACATGAATAACGTGAAAAAAGTCACTATATTACCATATTTGAGGATTTTAACTTCAAATCAAAGAGCGAGGTTTCGTATTATTTAGATCCAAGAAAAGACATATGACAATGTTGTTTCAAATACAAATAATAAAAATCAATGTGTTTTCATTAGAATTAACTAAAATGTTCCTGATTTTCCGTTTATATTACCGATGGAAGATGTACACGTAAAACCGCTCTAATCCGGCTGAAACGTCGATATATGCAATAAAAACAGAACTTCTCCCCTTTCCAATATCTTACTCAGTATTTTAACGAGAAACAAATAGTTGATTGAAAATGAAGTGCTTAAGGTTAATTTCTAATCAATTATGTGTTTGCATTATTTTTATCGTATATTTAATGAATTAATAGCAATAAACTGAAAATTCACAAAAACGTAAAAAAAACAGCAAAATATTGCCTAATTCGATGATATTTTGTTTATATCACGTAAAGGAAAAGGGGATGATGAACGTCAAAATATTGCTGAATTCGATGATTTTTAGTATGAAACAAAATGCAAGAAAACTTGCTTAAAATGCAATATTATGCGAAAATCTGAGATTTGAAGGCCAAATCACATATCGTGATACTACATGAAATAGTATCGAAATATTCGTAAAAATGAATATATTTCCGTAATATCAAACTACATGAAAAACGTGAAAAAGTCATTATTATACCAAATTTGAGGATTTTAACTTCGAATCATAGAGCGATGTTTCGTATTTTTTAGACCCTAGAAAAGACGTATAAAGATGTTGCTTCCAATACAAATGATAAAAATTAATGTGTTTTCATTAAAATCAACTAAAATGTTCCTGATTTTCGGTTTATATTACCGATGGAAGATGTACACGTAAAACCGTTCTAATCCGGCTGAAACGTCGATATATGCAATAAAAACAGAACTTCTCCCCTTTTCAATAACTTACTCAATATTTTAACGAGAAACAAATATATGATTGAAAATGAAGTATTTAAGGTTATTTTCTGAATTATTATGTGTTTGCATCATTTTAATCATTTTAATCACTCTCTTGAGCCTCTGCATCCCTCTCTTAAGCCTCTGCATCACTCCCCTAAGCCTCTGCATCACTCTCTTCAGCCTCTGCATTTCTCTCTTGAGCCTATGCATCACTCTCTTGAGCTTCTGCATCACTCGCTTGAGCCTCTACATCCCTCTCTTGAGCCTCTGCATCACTCTCGTAAGCCTCTGCATTACTCTCTTGAGCCTCTGCATAACTCTCTTGAGACTCTGCGTCACTCTCTTGAGCATTTGCATCCCTCTCTTGAGCCTCTGCAACACTCTCATCAGCCTCTGCATCCCTCTCTGGAGCCTCTGAATCCCTCTTTTGAGCCTCTGCATCACTCTCATGAGCCTCTGCATCACTCTCTTCATCCTCTGCATCCCTCTCTTGAGCATCTGCATCACTCTCTTGGGCCAATGCATCCCTCTCTTGAACATTTGCATCGCTCTCTTGAGGCTCTGCATCATCCTCTGAAGCCTCTGTATCCCTCTCTTGAGCCTCTGAATCCCTCTCTTGATCCTCTGCATGATAAAGGTCAAAATATTGCTGAATTCGATGATTTTTAGTACGAAACAAAATGCAAGAAAACTTGCTTAAAATGCAATATTATTCGAAAATCTGAGATTTGAAGGCCAAATCACATATCGTGATACTACATGAAATAGTATCGAAATATTGGTAAAAATGAATATATTTCCGTAATATCAAACTACATGAAAAACGTGAAAAAAGTCATTATTATACCAAATTTGAGGATTTTAACTTCGAATCATAGAGCGACGTTTCGTATTTTTTAGACCCTAGAAAAGACGTATAAAGATGTTGCTTCCAATACAAATGATAAAAATTAATGTGTTTTCATTAAAATCAACTAAAATGTTCCTGATTTTCGGTTTATATTACCGATGGAAGATGTACACGTAAAACCGTTCTAATCCGGCTGAAACGTCGATATATGCAATAAAAACAGAACTTCTCCCCTTTTCAATAACTTACTCAATATTTTAACGAGAAACAAATAGATGATTGAAAATGAAGTATTTAAGGTTATTTTCTGAATTATTATGTGTTTGCATCATTTTAATCGTATATTTAATGAAATAATAGCAATAAACTGAAAATTCACAAAAACGTGGAAAAACTGCAAAATATTGCCTAATTCGATGATATTTTGTTTAAATCACATAAAGGAAAAGGGGATGATAAAGGTAAAAATATTGCTGAATTCGATGATTTTTAGTACGAAACAAAATGCAAGAAAACTTGCTTAAAATGCAATATTATTCGAAAATCTGAGATTTGAAGGCCAAATCACATATCGTGATACTACATGAAATAGTATCGAAATATTGGTAAAAATGAATATATTTCCGTAATATCAAACTACATGAAAAACGTGAAAAAAGTCATTATTATACCAAATTTGAGGATTTTATCTTCGAATCATAGAGCGACGTTTCGTATTTTTTAGACCCTAGAAAAGACGTATAAAGATGTTGCTTCCAATACAAATGATAAAAATTAATGTGTTTTCATTAAAATCAACTAAAATGTTCCTGATTTTCGGTTTATATTACCGATGGAAGATGTACCCGTAAAACCGTTCTAATCCGGCTGAAACGTCGATATATGCAATAAAAACAGAACTTCTCCCCTTTTCAATAACTTACTCAGTATTTTAACGAGAAACAAATAGATGATTGAAAATGAAGTATTTAAAGTTATTTTCTGATCAATTATGTGTTTGCATCATTTTAATCATTTTAATCACTCTCTTGAGCCTCTGCATCCCTCTCTTAAGCCTCTGCATCACTCCCCTAAGCCTCTGCATCACTCTCTTCAGCCTCTGCATTTCTCTCTTGAGCCTATGCATCACTCTCTTGAGCTTCTGCATCACTCGCTTGAGCCTCTACATCCCTCTCTTGAGCCTCTGCATCACTCTCGTAAGCCTCTGCATTACTCTCTTGAGCCTCTGCATAACTCTCTTGAGACTCTGCGTCACTCTCTTGAGCATTTGCATCCCTCTCTTGAGCCTCTGCAACACTCTCATCAGCCTCTGCATCCCTCTCTGGAGCCTCTGAATCCCTCTTTTGAGCCTCTGCATCACTCTCTTGAGCCTCTGCATCACTCTCTTCATCCTCTGCATCCCTCTCTTGAGCATCTGCATCACTCTCTTGTGCCAATGCATCCCTCTCTTGAACATTTGCATCGCTCTCTTGAGGCTCTGCATCATCCTCTGAAGCCTCTGTATCCCTCTCTTGAGCCTCTGAATCCCTCTCTTGATCCTCTGCATGATAAAGGTCAAAATATTGCTGAATTCGATGATTTTTAGTACGAAACAAAATGCAAGAAAACTTGCTTAAAATGCAATATTATTCGAAAATCTGAGATTTGAAGGCCAAATCACATATCGTGATACTACATGAAATAGTATCGAAATATTGGTAAAAATGAATATATTTCCGTAATATCAAACTACATGAAAAACGTGAAAAAAGTCATTATTATACCAAATTTGAGGATTTTAACTTCGAATCATAGAGCGAAGTTTCGTATTTTTTAGACCCTAGAAAAGACGTATAAAGATGTTGCTTCCAATACAAATGATAAAAATTAATGTGTTTTCATTAAAATCAACTAAAATGTTCCTGATTTTCGGTTTATATTACCGATGGAAGATGTACACGTAAAACCGTTCTAATCCGGCTGAAACGTCGATATATGCAATAAAAACAGAACTTCTCCCCTTTTCAATAACTTACTCAATATTTTAACGAGAAACAATTAGATGACTGAAAATGAAGTATTTAAGGTTATTTTCTGAATTATTATGTGTTTGCATCATTTTAATCATTTTAATCACTCTCTTGAGCCTCTGCATCCCTCTCTTAAGCCTCTGCATCACTCCCCTAAGCCTCTGCATCACTCTCTTCAGCCTCTGCATTTCTCTCTTGAGCCTATGCATCACTCTCTTGAGCTTCTGCATCACTCGCTTGAGCCTCTACATCCCTCTCTTGAGCCTCTGCATCACTCTCGTAAGCCTCTGCATTACTCTCTTGAGCCTCTGCATAACTCTCTTGAGACTCTGCGTCACTCTCTTGAGCATTTGCATCCCTCTCTTGAGCCTCTGCAACACTCTCATCAGCTTCTGCATCCCTCTCTGGAGCCTCTGAATCCCTCTTTTGAGCCTCTGCATCACTCTCTTGAGCCTCTGCATCACTCTCTTCATCCTCTGCATCCCTCTCTTGAGCATCTGCATCACTCTCTTGGGCCAATGCATCCCTCTCTTGAACATTTGCATCACTCTCTTGAGGCTCTGCATCATCCTCTGAAGCCTCTGTATCCCTCTCTTGAGCCTCTGAATCCCTCTCTTGATCCTCTGCATGATAAAGGTCAAAATATTGCTGAATTCGATGATTTTTAGTACGAAACAAAATGCAAGAAAACTTGCTTAAAATGCAATATTATTCGAAAATCTGAGATTTGAAGGCCAAATCACATATCGTGATACTACAGGAAATAGTATCGAAATATTGGTAAAAATGAATATATTTCCGTAATATCAAACTACATGAAAAACGTGAAAAAAGTCATTATTATACCAAATTTGAGGATTTTAACTTCGAATCATAGAGCGACGTTTCGTATTTTTTAGACCCTAGAAAAGACGTATAAAGATGTTGCTTCCAATACAAATGATAAAAATTAATGTGTTTTCATTAAAATCAACTAAAATGTTCCTGATTTTCGGTTTATATTACCGATGGAAGATGTACACGTAAAACCGTTCTAATCCGGCTGAAACGTCGATATATGCAATAAAAACAGAACTTCTCCCCTTTTCAATAACTTACTCAGTATTTTAACGAGAAACAAATAGATGATTGAAAATGAAGTATTTAAGGTTATTTTCTGATCAATTATGTGTTTGCATCATTTTTTTCGTATATTTAATGAATTAATAACAATAAACTGAAAATTAAAGAAAACGTGGAAAAACGGCCTAATTCGATGATATTTTGTTTAAATCACATACAGGAAAAGGGGATGATAAAGGTCAAAATATTGATAAATTCGATGATTTTTAGTACAAAACAAAATGCAAGAAAACTTGCTTAAAATGCAAAATTTGCGAAATTCTAAGATTTGAAGGGCAAATCACATATCGTCAGAAAACATGTAGTATCGGAATATTGGTAAAAACGAATATATATACGTAAAATCACACTAAATGAATAACGTGAAAAAAGTCACTATATTACCATATTTGAGGATTTTAACTTCAAATCATAGAGCGAGGTTTCGTATTATTTAGATACAAGAAAAGACATATGACAATGTTGTTTCAAATACAAATGATAAAAATCAATGTGTTTTCATTAGAATTAACTAAAATGTTCTTGATTTTCCATTTATATTACCGATGGAAGATGTACACGTAAAACAGTTCTAATCCGGCTGAAACGTCGATATATGCAATAAAAACAGAACTTCTCCCCTTTTTAATATCTTACTCAGTATTTTAACGAGAAACAAATAGTTGACTGAAAATGAAGTGTTTAAGGTTAATTTCAAATCAATTATGTGTTTGCATCATTTTTATCGTATATTTAATGAATTAATAGCAATAAACTGAAAATTCACAAAAACGTGGAAAAACAGCAAAATATTGCCTAATTCGATGATATTTTTTTTATATCACATAAAGTAAAAGGGGATGATAAAGGTCAAAATATTGCTGAATTCGATGATTTTTAGTACGAAACAAAATGCAAGAAAACTTGCTTAAAATGCAATATTATTCGAAAATCTGAGATTTGAAGGCCAAATCACATATCGTGATACTACATGAAATAGTATCGAAATATTGGTAAAAATGAATATATTTCCGTAATATCAAACTACATGAAAAACGTGAAAAAAGTCATTATTATACCAAATTTGAGGATTTTAACTTCGAATCATAGAGCGACGTTTCGTATTTTTTAGACCCTAGAAAAGACGTATAAAGATGTTGCTTCCAATACAAATGATAAAAATTAATGTGTTTTCATTAAAATCAACTAAAATGTTCCTGATTTTCGGTTTATATTACCGATGGAAGATGTACACGTAAAACCGTTCTAATCCGGCTGAAACGTCGATATATGCAATAAAAACAGAACTTCTCCCCTTTTCAATAACTTACTCAATATTTTAACGAGAAACAAATAGATGATTGAAAATGAAGTATTTAAGGTTATTTTCTGAATTATTATGTGTTTGCATCATTTTCATCGTATATTTAATGAAATAATAGCAATAAACTGAAAATTCACAAAAACGTGGAAAAACTGCAAAATATTGCCTAATTCGATGATATTTTGTTTAAATCACATAAAGGAAAAGGGGATGATAAAGGTCAAAATATTGCTGAATTCGATGATTTTTAGTACGAAACAAAATGCAAGAAAACTTGCTTAAAATGCAATATTATTCGAAAATCTGAGATTTGAAGGCCAAATCACATATCGTGATACTAAATGAAATAGTATCGAAATATTGGTAAAAATGAATATATTTCCGTAATATCAAACTACATGAAAAACGTGAAAAAAGTCATTATTATACCAAATTTGAGGATTTTAACTTCGAATCATAGAGCGACGTTTCGTATTTTTTAGACCCTAGAAAAGACGTATAAAGATGTTGCTTCCAATACAAATGATAAAAATTAATGTGTTTTCATTAAAATCAACTAAAATGTTCCTGATTTTCGGTTTATATTACCGATGGAAGATGTACACGTAAAACCGTTCTAATCCGGCTGAAACGTCGATATATGCAATAAAAACAGAACTTCTCCCCTTTTCAATAATTTACTCACTATTTTAACGAGAAACAAATAGATGATTGAAAATGAAGTATTTAAGGTTATTTTCTGATCAATTATGTGTTTGCATCATTTTTATCGTATATTTAATGAATTAATAACAATAAACTGAAAATTAAAGAAAACGTGGAAAAACGGCCTAATTCGATGATATTTTGTTTAAATCACATACAGGAAAAGGGGATGATAAAGGTCAAAATATTGATAAATTCGATGATTTTTAGTACAAAACAAAATGCAAGAAAACTTGCTTAAAATTCAAAATTTGCGAAATTCTAAGATTTGAAGGGCAAATCACATATCGTGAGAAAACATGTAGTATCGGAATATTGGTAAAAACGAATATATATACGTAAAATCACACTAAATGAATAACGTGAAAAAAGTCACTATATTACCATATTTGAGGATTTTAACTTCAAATCATAGAGCGAGGTTTCGTATTATTTAGATCCAAGAAAAGACATATGACAATGTTGTTTCAAATACAAATGATAAAAATCAATGTGTTTTCATTAGAATTAACTAAAATGTTCTTGATTTTCCATTTATATTACCGATGGAAGATGTACACGTAAAACAGTTCTAATCCGGCTGAAACGTCGATATATGCAATAAAAACAGAACTTCTCCCCTTTTTAATATCTTACTCAGTATTTTAACGAGAAACAAATAGTTGACTGAAAATGAAGTGTTTAAGGTTAATTTCAAATCAATTATGTGTTTGCATCATTTTTATCGTATATTTAATGAATTAATAGCAATAAACTGAAAATTCACAAAAACGTGGAAAAACTGCAAAATATTGCCTAATTCGATGATATTTTGTTTAAATCACATAAAGGAAAAGGGGATGATAAAGGTCAAAATATTGCTGAATTCGATGATTTTTAGTACGAAACAAAATGCAAGAAAACTTGCTTAAAATGCAATATTATTCGAAAATCTGAGATTTGAAGGCCAAATCACATATCGTGATACTACATGAAATAGTATCGAAATATTGGTAAAAATGAATATATTTCCGTAATATCAAACTACATGAAAAACGTGAAAAAAGTCATTATTATACCAAATTTGAGGATTTTATCTTCGAATCATAGAGCGACGTTTCGTATTTTTTAGACCCTAGAAAAGACGTATAAAGATGTTGCTTCCAATACAAATGATAAAAATTAATGTGTTTTCATTAAAATCAACTAAAATGTTCCTGATTTTCGGTTTATATTACCGATGGAAGATGTACACGTAAAACCGTTCTAATCCGGCTGAAAAGTCGATATATGCAATAAAAACAGAACTTCTCCCCTTTTCAATAACTTACTCAATATTTTAACGAGAAACAAATAGATGATTGAAAATGAAGTATTTAAGGTTATTTTCTGATCAATTATGTGTTTGCATCATTTTAATCATTTTAATCACTCTCTTGAGCCTCTGCATCCCTCTCTTAAGCCTCTGCATCACTCCCCTAAGCCTCTGCATCACTCTCTTCAGCCTCTGCATTTCTCTCTTGAGCCTATGCATCACTCTCTTGAGCTTCTGCATCACTCGCTTGAGCCTCTACATCCCTCTCTTGAGCCTCTGCATCACTCTCGTAAGCCTCTGCATTACTCTCTTGAGCCTCTGCATAACTCTCTTGAGACTCTGCGTCACTCTCTTGAGCATTTGCATCCCTCTCTTGAGCCTCTGCAACACTCTCATCAGCCTCTGCATCCCTCTCTGGAGCCTCTGAATCCCTCTTTTGAGCCTCTGCATCACTCTCTTGAGCCTCTGCATCACTCTCTTCATCCTCTGCATCCCTCTCTTGAGCATCTGCATCACTCTCTTGGGCCAATGCATCCCTCTCTTGAACATTTGCATCACTCTCTTGAGGCTCTGCATCATCCTCTGAAGCCTCTGTATCCCTCTCTTGAGCCTCTGAATCCCTCTCTTGATCCTCTGCATGATAAAGGTCAAAATATTGCTGAATTCGATGAATTTTAGTACGAAACAAAATGCAAGAAAACTTGCTTAAAATGCAATATTATTCGAAAATCTGAGATTTGAAGGCCAAATCACATATCGTGATACTACAGGAAATAGTATCGAAATATTGGTAAAAATGAATATATTTCCGTAATATCAAACTACATGAAAAACGTGAAAAAAGTCATTATTATACCAAATTTGAGGATTTTAACTTCGAATCATAGAGCGACGTTTCGTATTTTTTAGACCCTAGAAAAGACGTATAAAGATGTTGCTTCCAATACAAATGATAAAAATTAATGTGTTTTCATTAAAATCAACTAAAATGTTCCTGATTTTCGGTTTGTATTACCGATGGAAGATGTACACGTAAAACCGTTCTAATCCGGCTGAAACGTCGATATATGCAATAAAAACAGAACTTCTCCCCTTTTCAATAACTTACTCAGTATTTTAACGAGAAACAAATAGATGATTGAAAATGAAGTATTTAAGGTTATTTTCTGATCAATTATGTGTTTGCATCATTTTTATCGTATATTTAATGAATTAATAACAATAAACTGAAAATTAAAGAAAACGTGGAAAAACGGCCTAATTCGATGATATTTTGTTTAAATCACATACAGGAAAAGGGGATGATAAAGGTCAAAATATTGATAAATTCGATGATTTTTAGTACAAAACAAAGTGCAAGAAAACTTGCTTAAAATGCAAAATTTGCGAAATTCTAAGATTTGAAGTGCAAATCACATATCGTGAGAAAACATGTAGTATCGGAATATTGGTAAAAACGAATATATATACGTAAAATCACACTAAATGAATAACGTGAAAAAAGTCACTATATTACCATATTTGAGGATTTTAACTTCAAATCATAGAGCGAGGTTTCGTATTATTTAGATCTAAGAAAAGACATATGACAATGTTGTTTCAAATACAAATGATAAAAATCAATGTGTTTTCATTAGAATTAACTAAAATGTTCTTGATTTTCCATTTATATTACCGATGGAAGATGTACACGTAAAACAGTTCTAATCCGGCTGAAAAGTCGATATATGCAATAAAAACAGAACTTCTCCCCTTTTTAATATCTTACTCAGTATTTTAACGAGAAACAAATAGTTGACTGAAAATGAAGTGTTTAAGGTTAATTTCAAATCAATTATGTGTTTGCATCATTTTTATCGTATATTTAATGAATTAATAGCAATAAACTGAAAATTCACAAAAACGTGGAAAAACTGCAAAATATTGCCTAATTCGATGATATTTTGTTTATATCACATAAAGGAAAAGGGGATGATAAAGGTCAAAATATTGCTGAATTCGATGATTTTTAGTACGAAACAAAATGCAAGAAAACTTGCTTAAAATGCAATATTATTCGAAAATCTGAGATTTGAAGGCCAAATCACATATCGTGATACTACATGAAATAGTATCGAAATATTGGTAAAAATGAATATTTTTCCGTAATATCAAACTACATGAAAAACGTGAAAAAAGTCATTATTATACCAAATTTGAGGATTTTAACTTCGAATCATAGAGCGACGTTTCGTATTTTTTAGACCCTAGAAAAGACGTATAAAGATGTTGCTTCCAATACAAATGATAAAAATTAATGTGTTTTCATTAAAATCAACTAAAATGTTCCTGATTTTCGGTTTATATTACCGATGGAAGATGTACACGTAAAACCGTTCTAATCCGGCTGAAACGTCGATATATGCAATAAAAACAGAACTTCTCCCCTTTTCAATAACATACTCAATATTTTAACGAGAAACAAATAGATGATTGAAAATGAAGTATTTAAGGTTATTTTCTGAATTATTATGTGTTTGCATCATTTTAATCGTATATTTAATGAAATAATAGCAATAAACTGAAAATTCACAAAAACGTGGAAAAACTGCAAAATATTGCCTAATTCGATGATATTTTGTTTAAATCACATAAAGGAAAAGGGGATGATAAAGGTCAAAATATTGCTGAATTCGATGATTTTTAGTACGAAACAAAATGCAAGAAAACTTGCTTAAAATGCAATATTATTCGAAAATCTGAGATTTGAAGGCCAAATCACATATCGTGATACTACATGAAATAGTATCGAAATATTGGTAAAAATGAATATATTTCCGTAATATCAAACTACATGAAAAACGTGAAAAAAGTCATTATTATACCAAATTTGAGGATTTTAACTTCGAATCATAGAGCGACGTTTCGTATTTTTTAGACCCTAGAAAAGACGTATAAAGATGTTGCTTCCAATACAAATGATAAAAATTAATGTGTTTTCATTAAAATCAACTAAAATGTTCCTGATTTTCGGTTTATATTACCGATGGAAGATGTACACGTAAAACCGTTCTAATCCGGCTGAAACGTCGATATATGCAATAAAAACAGAACTTCTCCCCTTTTCAATAACTTACTCAGTATTTTAACGAGAAACAAATAGATGATTGAAAATGAAGTATTTAAGGTTATTTTCTGATCAATTATGTGTTTGCATCATTTTTATCGTATATTTAATGAATTAATAACAATAAACTGAAAATTAAAGAAAACGTGGAAAAACGGCCTAATTCGATGATATTTTGTTTAAATCACATACAGGAAAAGGGGATGATAAAGGTCAAAATATTGCTAAATTCGATGATTTTTAGTACAAAACAAAATGCAAGAAAACTTGCTTATAAATGCAAAATTTGCGAAATTCTGTGATTTGAAGGCCAAATCACATATCGTGAGAAAACATGAAGTAGTATCGAAATATTGGTAGAAACGAATATATATACGTAAAATCACACTACATGAATAACGTGAAAAAAGTCACTATATTACCATATTTGAGGATTTTAACTTCAAATCAAAGAGCGAGGTTTCGTATTATTTAGATCCAAGAAAAGACATATGACAATGTTGTTTCAAATACAAATAATAAAAATCAATGTGTTTTCATTAGAATTAACTAAAATGTTCCTGATTTTCCGTTTATATTACCGATGGAAGATGTACACGTAAAACCGCGCTAATCCGGCTGAAACGTCGATATATGCAATAAAAACAGAACTTCTCCCCTTTCCAATATCTTACTCAGTATTTTAACGAGAAACAAATAGTTGATTGAAAATGAAGTGCTTAAGGTTAATTTCTAATCAATTATGTGTTTGCATTATTTTTATCGTATATTTAATGAATTAATAGCAATAAACTGAAAATTCACAAAAACGTAAAAAAAACAGCAAAATATTGCCTAATTCGATGATATTTTGTTTATATCACGTAAAGGAAAAGGGGATGATGAACGTCAAAATATTGCTGAATTCGATGATTTTTAGTATGAAACAAAATGCAAGAAAACTTGCTTAAAATGCAATATTATGCGAAAATCTGAGATTTGAAGGCCAAATCACATATCGTGATACTACATGAAATAGTATCGAAATATTCGTAAAAATGAATATATTTCCGTAATATCAAACTACATGAAAAACGTGAAAAAGTCATTATTATACCAAATTTGAGGATTTTAACTTCGAATCATAGAGCGATGTTTCGTATTTTTTAGACCCTAGAAAAGACGTATAAAGATGTTGCTTCCAATACAAATGATAAAAATTAATGTGTTTTCATTAAAATCAACTAAAATGTTCCTGATTTTCGGTTTATATTACCGATGGAAGATGTACACGTAAAACCGTTCTAATCCGGCTGAAACGTCGATATATGCAATAAAAACAGAACTTCTCCCCTTTTCAATAACTTACTCAATATTTTAACGAGAAACAAATATATGATTGAAAATGAAGTATTTAAGGTTATTTTCTGAATTATTATGTGTTTGCATCATTTTAATCATTTTAATCACTCTCTTGAGCCTCTGCATCCCTCTCTTAAGCCTCTGCATCACTCCCCTAAGCCTCTGCATCACTCTCTTCAGCCTCTGCATTTCTCTCTTGAGCCTATGCATCACTCTCTTGAGCTTCTGCATCACTCGCTTGAGCCTCTACATCCCTCTCTTGAGCCTCTGCATCACTCTCGTAAGCCTCTGCATTACTCTCTTGAGCCTCTGCATAACTCTCTTGAGACTCTGCGTCACTCTCTTGAGCATTTGCATCCCTCTCTTGAGCCTCTGCAACACTCTCATCAGCCTCTGCATCCCTCTCTGGAGCCTCTGAATCCCTCTTTTGAGCCTCTGCATCACTCTCTTGAGCCTCTGCATCACTCTCTTCATCCTCTGCATCCCTCTCTTGAGCATCTGCATCACTCTCTTGGGCCAATGCATCCCTCTCTTGAACATTTGCATCGCTCTCTTGAGGCTCTGCATCATCCTCTGAAGCCTCTGTATCCCTCTCTTGAGCCTCTGAATCCCTCTCTTGATCCTCTGCATGATAAAGGTCAAAATATTGCTGAATTCGATGATTTTTAGTACGAAACAAAATGCAAGAAAACTTGCTTAAAATGCAATATTATTCGAAAATCTGAGATTTGAAGGCCAAATCACATATCGTGATACTACATGAAATAGTATCGAAATATTGGTAAAAATGAATATATTTCCGTAATATCAAACTACATGAAAAACGTGAAAAAAGTCATTATTATACCAAATTTGAGGATTTTAACTTCGAATCATAGAGCGACGTTTCGTATTTTTTAGACCCTAGAAAAGACGTATAAAGATGTTGCTTCCAATACAAATGATAAAAATTAATGTGTTTTCATTAAAATCAACTAAAATGTTCCTGATTTTCGGTTTATATTACCGATGGAAGATGTACACGTAAAACCGTTCTAATCCGGCTGAAACGTCGATATATGCAATAAAAACAGAACTTCTCCCCTTTTCAATAACTTACTCAATATTTTAACGAGAAACAAATAGATGATTGAAAATGAAGTATTTAAGGTTATTTTCTGAATTATTATGTGTTTGCATCATTTTAATCGTATATTTAATGAAATAATAGCAATAAACTGAAAATTCACAAAAACGTGGAAAAACTGCAAAATATTGCCTAATTCGATGATATTTTGTTTAAATCACATAAAGGAAAAGGGGATGATAAAGGTCAAAATATTGCTGAATTCGATGATTTTTAGTACGAAACAAAATGCAAGAAAACTTGCTTAAAATGCAATATTATTCGAAAATCTGAGATTTGAAGGCCAAATCACATATCGTGATACTACATGAAATAGTATCGAAATATTGGTAAAAATGAATATATTTCCGTAATATCAAACTACATGAAAAACGTGAAAAAAGTCATTATTATACCAAATTTGAGGATTTTATCTTCGAATCATAGAGCGACGTTTCGTATTTTTTAGACCCTAGAAAAGACGTATAAAGATGTTGCTTCCAATACAAATGATAAAAATTAATGTGTTTTCATTAAAATCAACTAAAATGTTCCTGATTTTCGGTTTATATTACCGATGGAAGATGTACCCGTAAAACCGTTCTAATCCGGCTGAAACGTCGATATATGCAATAAAAACAGAACTTCTCCCCTTTTCAATAACTTACTCAGTATTTTAACGAGAAACAAATAGATGATTGAAAATGAAGTATTTAAGGTTATTTTCTGATCAATTATGTGTTTGCATCATTTTAATCATTTTAATCACTCTCTTGAGCCTCTGCATCCCTCTCTTAAGCCTCTGCATCACTCCCCTAAGCCTCTGCATCACTCTCTTCAGCCTCTGCATTTCTCTCTTGAGCCTATGCATCACTCTCTTGAGCTTCTGCATCACTCGCTTGAGCCTCTACATCCCTCTCTTGAGCCTCTGCATCACTCTCGTAAGCCTCTGCATTACTCTCTTGAGCCTCTGCATAACTCTCTTGAGACTCTGCGTCACTCTCTTGAGCATTTGCATCCCTCTCTTGAGCCTCTGCAACACTCTCATCAGCCTCTGCATCCCTCTCTGGAGCCTCTGAATCCCTCTTTTGAGCCTCTGCATCACTCTCTTGAGCCTCTGCATCACTCTCTTCATCCTCTGCATCCCTCTCTTGAGCATCTGCATCACTCTCTTGTGCCAATGCATCCCTCTCTTGAACATTTGCATCGCTCTCTTGAGGCTCTGCATCATCCTCTGAAGCCTCTGTATCCCTCTCTTGAGCCTCTGAATCCCTCTCTTGATCCTCTGCATGATAAAGGTCAAAATATTGCTGAATTCGATGATTTTTAGTACGAAACAAAATGCAAGAAAACTTGCTTAAAATGCAATATTATTCGAAAATCTGAGATTTGAAGGCCAAATCACATATCGTGATACTACATGAAATAGTATCGAAATATTGGTAAAAATGAATATATTTCCGTAATATCAAACTACATGAAAAACGTGAAAAAAGTCATTATTATACCAAATTTGAGGATTTTAACTTCGAATCATAGAGCGACGTTTCGTATTTTTTAGACCCTAGAAAAGACGTATAAAGATGTTGCTTCCAATACAAATGATAAAAATTAATGTGTTTTCATTAAAATCAACTAAAATGTTCCTGATTTTCGGTTTATATTACCGATGGAAGATGTACACGTAAAACCGTTCTAATCCGGCTGAAACGTCGATATATGCAATAAAAACAGAACTTCTCCCCTTTTCAATAACTTACTCAATATTTTAACGAGAAACAAATAGATGATTGAAAATGAAGTATTTAAGGTTATTTTCTGAATTATTATGTGTTTGCATCATTTTAATCGTATATTTAATGAAATAATAGCAATAAACTGAAAATTCACAAAAACGTGGAAAAACTGCAAAATATTGCCTAATTCGATGATATTTTGTTTAAATCACATAAAGGAAAAGGGGATGATAAAGGTCAAAATATTGCTGAATTCGATGATTTTTAGTACGAAACAAAATGCAAGAAAACTTGCTTAAAATGCAATATTATTCGAAAATCTGAGATTTGAAGGCCAAATCACATATCGTGATACTACATGAAATAGTATCGAAATATTGGTAAAAATGAATATATTTCCGTAATATCAAACTACATGAAAAACGTGAAAAAAGTCATTATTATACCAAATTTGAGGATTTTATCTTCGAATCATAGAGCGACGTTTCGTATTTTTTAGACCCTAGAAAAGACGTATAAAGATGTTGCTTCCAATACAAATGATAAAAATTAATGTGTTTTCATTAAAATCAACTAAAATGTTCCTGATTTTCGGTTTATATTACCGATGGAAGATGTACCCGTAAAACCGTTCTAATCCGGCTGAAACGTCGATATATGCAATAAAAACAGAACTTCTCCCCTTTTCAATAACTTACTCAATATTTTAACGAGAAACAAATAGATGATTGAAAATGAAGTATTTAAGGTTATTTTCTGATCAATTATGTGTTTGCATCATTTTAATCATTTTAATCACTCTCTTGAGCCTCTGCATCCCTCTCTTAAGCCTCTGCATCACTCCCCTAAGCCTCTGCATCACTCTCTTCAGCCTCTGCATTTCTCTCTTGAGCCTATGCATCACTCTCTTGAGCTTCTGCATCACTCGCTTGAGCCTCTACATCCCTCTCTTGAGCCTCTGCATCACTCTCGTAAGCCTCTGCATTACTCTCTTGAGCCTCTGCATAACTCTCTTGAGACTCTGCGTCACTCTCTTGAGCATTTGCATCCCTCTCTTGAGCCTCTGCAACACTCTCATCAGCCTCTGCATCCCTCTCTGGAGCCTCTGAATCCCTCTTTTGAGCCTCTGCATCACTCTCTTGAGCCTCTGCATCACTCTCTTCATCCTCTGCATCCCTCTCTTGAGCATCTGCATCACTCTCTTGTGCCAATGCATCCCTCTCTTGAACATTTGCATCGCTCTCTTGAGGCTCTGCATCATCCTCTGAAGCCTCTGTATCCCTCTCTTGAGCCTCTGAATCCCTCTCTTGATCCTCTGCATGATAAAGGTCAAAATATTGCTGAATTCGATGATTTTTAGTACGAAACAAAATGCAAGAAAACTTGCTTAAAATGCAATATTATTCGAAAATCTGAGATTTGAAGGCCAAATCACATATCGTGATACTACATGAAATAGTATCGAAATATTGGTAAAAATGAATATATTTCTGTAATATCAAACTACATGAAAAACGTGAAAAAAGTCATTATTATACCAAATTTGAGGATTTTAACTTCGAATCATAGAGCGACGTTTCGTATTTTTTAGACCCTAGAAAAGACGTATAAAGATGTTGCTTCCAATACAAATGATAAAAATTAATGTGTTTTCATTAAAATCAACTAAAATGTTCCTGATTTTCGGTTTATATTACCGATGGAAGATGTACACGTAAAACCGTTCTAATCCGGCTGAAACGTCGATATATGCAATAAAAACAGAACTTCTCCCCTTTTCAATAACTTACTCAATATTTTAACGAGAAACAAATAGATGATTGAAAATGAAGTATTTAAGGTTATTTTCTGAATTATTATGTGTTTGCATCATTTTAATCGTATATTTAATGAAATAATAGCAATAAACTGAAAATTCACAAAAACGTGGAAAAACTGCAAAATATTGCCTAATTCGATGATATTTTGTTTAAATCACATAAAGGAAAAGGGGATGATAAAGGTCAAAATATTGCTGAATTCGATGATTTTTAGTACGAAACAAAATGCAAGAAAACTTGCTTAAAATGCAATATTATTCGAAAATCTGAGATTTGAAGGCCAAATCACATATCGTGATACTACATGAAATAGTATCGAAATATTGGTAAAAATGAATATATTTCCGTAATATCAAACTACATGAAAAACGTGAAAAAAGTCATTATTATACCAAATTTGTGGATTTTATCTTCGAATCATAGAGCGACGTTTCGTATTTTTTAGACCCTAGAAAAGACGTATAAAGATGTTGCTTCCAATACAAATGATAAAAATTAATGTGTTTTCATTAAAATCAACTAAAATGTTCCTGATTTTCGGTTTATATTACCGATGGAAGATGTACCCGTAAAACCGTTCTAATCCGGCTGAAACGTCGATATATGCAATAAAAACAGAACTTCTCCCCTTTTCAATAACTTACTCAATATTTTAACGAGAAACAAATAGATGATTGAAAATGAAGTATTTAAGGTTATTTTCTGATCAATTATGTGTTTGCATCATTTTAATCATTTTAATCACTCTCTTGAGCCTCTGCATCCCTCTCTTAAGCCTCTGCATCACTCCCCTAAGCCTCTGCATCACTCTCTTCAGCCTCTGCATTTCTCTCTTGAGCCTATGCATCACTCTCTTGAGCTTCTGCATCACTCGCTTGAGCCTCTACATCCCTCTCTTGAGCCTCTGCATCACTCTCGTAAGCCTCTGCATTACTCTCTTGAGCCTCTGCATAACTCTCTTGAGACTCTGCGTCACTCTCTTGAGCATTTGCATCCCTCTCTTGAGCCTCTGCAACACTCTCATCAGCCTCTGCATCCCTCTCTGGAGCCTCTGAATCCCTCTTTTGAGCCTCTGCATCACTCTCTTGAGCCTCTGCATCACTCTCTTCATCCTCTGCATCCCTCTCTTGAGCATCTGCATCACTCTCTTGTGCCAATGCATCCCTCTCTTGAACATTTGCATCGCTCTCTTGAGGCTCTGCATCATCCTCTGAAGCCTCTGTATCCCTCTCTTGAGCCTCTGAATCCCTCTCTTGATCCTCTGCATGATAAAGGTCAAAATATTGCTGAATTCGATGATTTTTAGTACGAAACAAAATGCAAGAAAACTTGCTTAAAATGCAATATTATTCGAAAATCTGAGATTTGAAGGCCAAATCACATATCGTGATACTACATGAAATAGTATCGAAATATTGGTAAAAATGAATATATTTCCGTAATATCAAACTACATGAAAAACGTGAAAAAAGTCATTATTATACCAAATTTGAGGATTTTAACTTCGAATCATAGAGCGACGTTTCGTATTTTTTAGACCCTAGAAAAGACGTATAAAGATGTTGCTTCCAATACAAATGATAAAAATTAATGTGTTTTCATTAAAATCAACTAAAATGTTCCTGATTTTCGGTTTATATTACCGATGGAAGATGTACACGTAAAACCGTTCTAATCCGGCTGAAACGTCGATATATGCAATAAAAACAGAACTTCTCTCCTTTTCAATAACTTACTCAATATTTTAACGAGAAACAAATAGATGATTGAAAATGAAGTATTTAAGGTTATTTTCTGAATTATTATGTGTTTGCATCATTTTAATCGTATATTTAATGAAATAATAGCAATAAACTGAAAATTCACAAAAACGTGGAAAAACTGCAAAATATTGCCTAATTCGATGATATTTTGTTTAAATCACATAAAGGAAAAGGGGATGATAAAGGTCAAAATATTGCTGAATTCGATGATTTTTAGTACGAAACAAAATGCAAGAAAACTTGCTTAAAATGCAATATTATTCGAAAATCTGAGATTTGAAGGCCAAATCACATATCGTGATACTACATGAAATAGTATCGAAATATTGGTAAAAATGAATATATTTCCGTAATATCAAACTACATGAAAAACGTGAAAAAAGTCATTATTATACCAAATTTGAGGATTTTAACTTCGAATCATAGAGCGACGTTTCGTATTTTTTAGACCCTAGAAAAGACGTATAAAGATGTTGCTTCCAATACAAATGATAAAAATTAATGTGTTTTCATTAAAATCAACTAAAATGTTCCTGATTTTCGGTTTATATTACCGATGGAAGATGTACACGTAAAACCGTTCTAATCCGGCTGAAACGTCGATATATGCAATAAAAACAGAACTTCTCCCCTTTTCAATAACTTACTCAGTATTTTAACGAGAAACAAATAGATGATTGAAAATGAAGTATTTAAGGTTATTTTCTGATCAATTATGTGTTTGCATCATTTTTATCGTATATTTAATGAATTAATAACAATAAACTGAAAATTAAAGAAAACGTGGAAAAACGGCCTAATTCGATGATATTTTGTTTAAATCACATACAGGAAAAGGGGATGATAAAGGTCAAAATATTGATAAATTCGATGATTTTTAGTACAAAACAAAATGCAAGAAAACTTGCTTAAAATGCAAAATTTGCGAAATTCTAAGATTTGAAGGGCAAATCACATATCGTGAGAAAACATGTAGTATCGGAATATTGGTAAAAACGAATATATATACGTAAAATCACACTAAATGAATAACGTGAAAAAAGTCACTATATTACCATATTTGAGGATTTTAACTTCAAATCATAGAGCGAGGTTTCGTATTATTTAGATCCAAGAAAAGACATATGACAATGTTGTTTCAAATACAAATGATAAAAATCAATGTGTTTTCATTAGAATTAACTAAAATGTTCTTGATTTTCCATTTATATTACCGATGGAAGATGTACACGTAAAACAGTTCTAATCCGGCTGAAACGTCGATATATGCAATAAAAACAGAACTTCTCCCCTTTTTAATATCTTACTCAGTATTTTAACGAGAAACAAATAGTTGACTGAAAATGAAGTGTTTAAGGTTAATTTCAAATCAATTATGTGTTTGCATCATTTTTATCGTATATTTAATGAATTAATAGCAATAAACTGAAAATTCACAAAAACGTGGAAAAACAGCAAAATATTGCCTAATTCGATGATATTTTGTTTATATCACATAAAGGAAAAGGGGATGATAAAGGTCAAAATATTGCTGAATTCGATGATTTTTAGTACGAAACAAAATGCAAGAAAACTTGCTTAAAATGCAATATTATTCGAAAATCTGAGATTTGAAGGCCAAATCACATATCGTGATACTACATGAAATAGTATCGAAATATTGGTAAAAATGAATATATTTCCGTAATATCAAACTACATGAAAAACGTGAAAAAAGTCATTATTATACCAAATTTGAGGATTTTAACTTCGAATCATAGAGCGACGTTTCGTATTTTTTAGACCCTAGAAAAGACGTATAAAGATGTTGCTTCCAATACAAATGATAAAAATTAATGTGTTTTCATTAAAATCAACTAAAATGTTCCTGATTTTCGGTTTATATTACCGATGGAAGATGTACACGTAAAACCGTTCTAATCCGGCTGAAACGTCGATATATGCAATAAAAACAGAACTTCTCCCCTTTTCAATAACTTACTCAATATTTTAACGAGAAACAAATAGATGATTGAAAATGAAGTATTTAAGGTTATTTTCTGAATTATTATGTGTTTGCATCATTTTAATCGTATATTTAATGAAATAATAGCAATAAACTGAAAATTCACAAAAACGTGGAAAAACTGCAAAATATTGCCTAATTCGATGATATTTTGTTTAAATCACATAAAGGAAAAGGGGATGATAAAGGTCAAAATATTGCTGAATTCGATGATTTTTAGTACGAAACAAAATGCAAGAAAACTTGCTTAAAATGCAATATTATTCGAAAATCTGAGATTTGAAGGCCAAATCACATATCGTGATACTACATGAAATAGTATCGAAATATTGGTAAAAATGAATATATTTCCGTAATATCAAACTACATGAAAAACGTGAAAAAAGTCATTATTATACCAAATTTGAGGATTTTAACTTCGAATCATAGAGCGACGTTTCGTATTTTTTAGACCCTAGAAAAGACGTATAAAGATGTTGCTTCCAATACAAATGATAAAAATTAATGTGTTTTCATTAAAATCAACTAAAATGTTCCTGATTTTCGGTTTATATTACCGATGGAAGATGTACACGTAAAACCGTTCTAATCCGGCTGAAACGTCGATATATGCAATAAAAACAGAACTTCTCCCCTTTTCAATAACTTACTCAGTATTTTAACGAGAAACAAATAGATGATTGAAAATGAAGTATTTAAGGTTATTTTCTGATCAATTATGTGTTTGCATCATTTTTATCGTATATTTAATGAATTAATAACAATAAACTGAAAATTAAAGAAAACGTGGAAAAACGGCCTAATTCGATGATATTTTGTTTAAATCACATACAGGAAAAGGGGATGATAAAGGTCAAAATATTGCTAAATTCGATGATTTTTAGTACAAAACAAAATGCAAGAAAACTTGCTTATAAATGCAAAATTTGCGAAATTCTGTGATTTGAAGGCCAAATCACATATCGTGAGAAAACATGAAGTAGTATCGAAATATTGGTAGAAACGAATATATATACGTAAAATCACACTACATGAATAACGTGAAAAAAGTCACTATATTACCATATTTGAGGATTTTAACTTCAAATCAAAGAGCGAGGTTTCGTATTATTTAGATCCAAGAAAAGACATATGACAATGTTGTTTCAAATACAAATAATAAAAATCAATGTGTTTTCATTAGAATAAACTAAAATGTTCCTGATTTTCCGTTTATATTACCGATGGAAGATGTACACGTAAAACCGCTCTAATCCGGCTGAAACGTCGATATATGCAATAAAAACAGAACTTCTCCCCTTTCCAATATCTTACTCAGTATTTTAACGAGAAACAAATAGTTGATTGAAAATGAAGTGCTTAAGGTTAATTTCTAATCAATTATGTGTTTGCATTATTTTTATCGTATATTTAATGAATTAATAGCAATAAACTGAAAATTCACAAAAACGTAAAAAAAACAGCAAAATATTGCCTAATTCGATGATATTTTGTTTATATCACGTAAAGGAAAAGGGGATGATGAACGTCAAAATATTGCTGAATTCGATGATTTTTAGTACGAAACAAAATGCAAGAAAACTTGCTTAAAATGCAATATTATGCGAAAATCTGAGATTTGAAGGCCAAATCACATATCGTGATACTACATGAAATAGTATCGAAATATTGGTAAAAATGAATATATTTCCGTAATATCAAACTACATGAAAAACGTGAAAAAGTCATTATTATACCAAATTTGAGGATTTTAACTTCGAATCATAGAGCGATGTTTCGTATTTTTTAGACCCTAGAAAAGACGTATAAAGATGTTGCTTCCAATACAAATGATAAAAATTAATGTGTTTTCATTAAAATCAACTAAAATGTTCCTGATTTTCGGTTTATATTACCGATGGAAGATGTACACGTAAAACCGTTCTAATCCGGCTGAAACGTCGATATATGCAATAAAAACAGAACTTCTCCCCTTTTCAATAACTTACTCAATATTTTAACGAGAAACAAATAGATGATTGAAAATGAAGTATTTAAGGTTATTTTCTGAATTATTATGTGTTTGCATCATTTTAATCATTTTAATCACTCTCTTGAGCCTCTGCATCCCTCTTAAGCCTCTGCATCACTCCCCTAAGCCTCTGCATCACTCTCTTCAGCCTCTGCATTTCTCTCTTGAGCCTATGCATCACTCTCTTGAGCTTCTGCATCACTCGCTTGAGCCTCTACATCCCTCTCTTGAGCCTCTGCATCACTCTCGTAAGCCTCTGCATTACTCTCTTGAGCCTCTGCATAACTCTCTTGAGACTCTGCGTCACTCTCTTGAGCATTTGCATCCCTCTCTTGAGCCTCTGCAACACTCTCATCAGCCTCTGCATCCCTCTCTGGAGCCTCTGAATCCCTCTTTTGAGCCTCTGCATCACTCTCTTGAGCCTCTGCATCACTCTCTTCATCCTCTGCATCCCTCTCTTGAGCATCTGCATCACTCTCTTGGGCCAATGCATCCCTCTCTTGAACATTTGCATCGCTCTCTTGAGGCTCTGCATCATCCTCTGAAGCCTCTGTATCCCTCTCTTGAGCCTCTGAATCCCTCTCTTGATCCTCTGCATGATAAAGGTCAAAATATTGCTGAATTCGATGATTTTTAGTATGAAACAAAATGCAAGAAAACTTGCTTAAAATGCAATATTATTCGAAAATCTGAGATTTGAAGGCCAAATCACATATCGTGATACTACATGAAATAGTATCGAAATATTGGTAAAAATGAATATATTTCCGTAATATCAAACTACATGAAAAACGTGAAAAAAGTCATTATTATACCAAATTTGAGGATTTTAACTTCGAATCATAGAGCGACGTTTCGTATTTTTTAGACCCTAGAAAAGACGTATAAAGATGTTGCTTCCAATACAAATGATAAAAATTAATGTGTTTTCATTAAAATCAACTAAAATGTTCCTGATTTTCGGTTTATATTACCGATGGAAGATGTACACGTAAAACCGTTCTAATCCCGCTGAAACGTCGAAATATGCAATAAAAACAGAACTTCTCCCCTTTTCAATAACTTACTCAGTATTTTAACGAGAAACAAATAGATGATTAAAAATGAAGTATTTAAGGTTATTTTCTGATCAATTATGTGTTTGCATCATTTTTATCGTATATTTAATGAATTAATAACAATAAACTGAAAATTAAAGAAAACGTGGAAAAACGGCCTAATTCGATGATATTTTGTTTAAATCACATACAGGAAAAGGGGATGATAAAGGTCAAAATATTGATAAATTCGATGATTTTTAGTACAAAACAAAATGCAAGAAAACTTGCTTAAAATGCAAAATTTGAGAAATTCTAAGATTTGAAGGGCAAATCACATATCGTGAGAAAACATGTAGTATCGGAATATTGGTAAAAACGAATATATATACGTAAAATCACACTAAATGAATAACGTGAAAAAAGTCACTATATTACCATATTTGAGGATTTTAACTTCAAATCATAGAGCGAGGTTTCGTATTATTTAGATCCAAGAAAAGACATATGACAATGTTGTTTCAAATACAAATGATAAAAATCAATGTGTTTTCATTAGAATTAACTAAAATGTTCTTGATTTTCCATTTATATTACCGATGGAAGATGTACACGTAAAACAGTTCTAATCCGGCTGAAACGTCGATATATGCAATAAAAACAGAACTTCTCCCCTTTTTAATATCTTACTCAGTATTTTAACGAGAAACAAATAGTTGACTGAAAATGAAGTGTTTAAGGTTAATTTCAAATCAATTATGTGTTTGCATCATTTTTATCGTATATTTAATGAATTAATAGCAATAAAATGAAAATTCACAAAAACGTGGAAAAACAGCAAAATATTGCCTAATTCGATGATATTTTGTTTATATCACATAAAGGAAAAGGGGATGATAAACGTTAAAATATTGCTGAATTCGATGATTTTTAGTACGAAACAAAATGCAATATTATTCGAAAATCTGAGATTTGAAGGCCAAATCACATATCGTGATACTACATGAAATAGTATCGAAATATTGGTAAAAATGAATATATTTCCGTAATATCAAACTACATGAAAAACGTGAAAAAAGTCATTATTATACCAAATTTGAGGATTTTAACTTCGAATCATAGAGCGACGTTTCGTATTTTTTAGACCCTAGAAAAGACGTATAAAGATGTTGCTTCCAATACAAATGATAAAAATTAATGTGTTTTCATTAAAATCAACTAAAATGTTCCTGATTTTCGGTTTATATTACCGATGGAAGATGTACACGTAAAACCGTTCTAATCCCGCTGAAACGTCGATATATGCAATAAAAACAGAACTTCTCCCCTTTTCAATAACTTACTCAGTATTTTAACGAGAAACAAATAGATGATTGAAAATGAAGTATTTAAGGTTATTTTCTGATCAATTATGTGTTTGCATCATTTTTATCGTATATTTAATGAATTAATAACAATAAACTGAAAATTAAAGAAAACGTGGAAAAACGGCCTAATTCGATGATATTTTGTTTAAATCACATACAGGAAAAGGGGATGATAAAGGTCAAAATATTGATAAATTCGATGATTTTTAGTACAAAACAAAATGCAAGAAAACTTGCTTAAAATGCAAAATTTGCGAAATTCTAAGATTTGAAGGACAAATCACATATCGTGAGAAAACATGTAGTATTGGAATATTGGTAAAAACGAATATATATACGTAAAATCACACTAAATGAATAACGTGAAAAAAGTCACTATATTACCATATTTGAGGATTTTAACTTCAAATCATAGAGCGAGGTTTCGTATTATTTAGATCCAAGAAAAGACATATGACAATGTTGTTTCAAATACAAATGATAAAAATCAATGTGTTTTCATTAGAATTAACTAAAATGTTCTTGATTTTCCATTTATATTACCGATGGAAGATGTACACGTAAAACAGTTCTAATCCGGCTGAAACGTCGATATATGCAATAAAAACAGAACTTCTCCCCTTTTTAATATCTTACTCAGTATTTTAACGAGAAACAAATAGTTGACTGAAAATGAAGTGTTTAAGGTTAATTTCAAATCAATTATGTGTTTGCATCATTTTTATCGTATATTTAATGAATTAATAGCAATATAATGAAAATTCACAAAAACGTGGAAAAACAGCAAAATATTGCCTAATTCGATGATATTTTGTTTATATCACATAAAGGAAAAGGGGATGATAAACGTTAAAATATTGCTGAATTCAATGATTTTTAGTACGAAACAAAATGCAAGAAAACTTGCTTAAAATGCAATATTATTCGAAAATCTGAGATTTGAAGGCCAAATCACATATCGTGATACTACATGAAATAGTATCGAAATATTGGTAAAAATTAATATGTTTCCGTAATATCAAACTACATGAAAAACGTGAAAAAAGTCATTATTATACCAAATTTGAGGATTTTAACTTCGAATCATAGAGCGACGTTTCGTATTTTTTAGACCCTAGAAAAGACGTATAAAGATGTTGCTTCCAATACAAATGATAAAAATTAATGTGTTTTCATTAAAATCAACTAAAATGTTCCTGATTTTCGGTTTATAATTACCGATGGAAGATGTACACGTAAAACCGTTCTAATCCGGCTGAAACGTCGATATATGCAATAAAAACAGAACTTCTCCCCTTTTCAATAACTTACTCAATATTTTAACGAGAAACAAATAGATGATTGAAAATGAAGTATTTAAGGTTATTTTCTGAATTATTATGTGTTTGCATCATTTTAATCGTATATTTAATGAAATAATAGCAATAAACTGAAAATTCACAAAAACGTGGAAAAACTGCAAAATATTGCCTAATTCGATGATATTTTGTTTAAATCACATAAAGGAAAAGGGGATGATAAAGGTCAAAATATTGCTAAATTCGATGATTTTTAGTACAAAACAAAATGCAAGAAAACTTGCTTATAAATGCAAAATTTGCGAAATTCTGTGATTTGAAGGCCAAATCACATATCGTGAGAAAACATGAAGTAGTATCGAAATATTGGTAGAAACGAATATATATACGTAAAATCACACTACATGAATAACGTGAAAAAAGTCACTATATTACCATATTTGAGGATTTTAACTTCAAATCAAAGAGCGAGGTTTCGTATTATTTAGATCCAAGAAAAGACATATGACAATGTTGTTTCAAATACAAATAATAAAAATCAATGTGTTTTCATTAGAATTAACTAAAATGTTCCTGATTTTCCGTTTATATTACCGATGGAAGATGTACACGTAAAACCGTTCTAATCCGGCTGAAACGTCGATATATGCAATAAAAACAGAACTTCTCCCCTTTTCAATAACTTACTCAGTATTTTAAGGAGAAACAAATAGATGATTGAAAATGAAGTATTTAAGGTTATTTTCTGATCAATTATGTGTTTGCATCATTTTTATCGTATATTTAATGAATTAATAACAATAAACTGAAAATTAAAGAAAACGTGGAAAAACGGCCTAATTCGATGATATTTTGTTTAAATCACATACAGGAAAAGGGGATGATAAAGGTCAAAATATTGATAAATTCGATGATTTTTAGTACAAAACAAAATGCAAGAAAACTTCAAATCATAGAGCGAGGTTTCGTATTATTTAGATCCAAGAAAAGACATATGACAATGTTGTTTCAAATACAAATGATAAAAATCAATGTGTTTTCATTAGAATTAACTAAAATGTTCTTGATTTTCCATTTATATTACCGATGGAAGATGTACACGTAAAACAGTTCTAATCCGGCTGAAACGTCGATATATGCAATAAAAACAGAACTTCTCCCCTTTTTAATATCTTACTCAGTATTTTAACGAGAAACAAATAGTTGACTGAAAATGAAGTGTTTAAGGTTAATTTCAAATCAATTATGTGTTTGCATCATTTTTATCGTATATTTAATGAATTAATAGCAATATAATGAAAATTCACAAAAACGTGGAAAAACAGCAAAATATTGCCTAATTCGATGATATTTTGTTTATATCACATAAAGGAAAAGGGGATGATAAAGGTCAAAATATTGCTGAATTCGATGATTTTTAGTACGAAACAAAATGCAAGAAAACTTGCTTAAAATGCAATATTATTCGAAAATCTGAGATTTGAAGGCCAAATCACATATCGTGATACTACATGAAATAGTATCGAAATATTGGTAAAAATGAATATATTTCCGTAATATCAAACTACATGAAAAACGTGAAAAAAGTCATTATTATACCAAATTTGAGGATTTTAACTTCGAATCATAGAGCGACGTTTCGTATTTTTTAGACCCTAGAAAAGACGTATAAAGATGTTGCTTCCAATACAAATGATAAAAATTAATGTGTTTTCATTAAAATCAACTAAAATGTTCCTGATTTTCGGTTTATATTACCGATGGAAGATGTACACGTAAAACCGTTCTAATCCGGCTGAAACGTCGATATATGCAATAAAAACAGAACTTCTCCCCTTTTCAATAACTTACTCAATATTTTAACGAGAAACAAATAGATGATTGAAAATGAAGTATTTAAGGTTATTTTCTGAATTATTATGTGTTTGCATCATTTTAATCGTATATTTAATGAAATAATAGCAATAAACTGAAAATTCACAAAAACGTGGAAAAACTGCAAAATATTGCCTAATTCGATGATATTTTGTTTAAATCACATAAAGGAAAAGGGGATGATAAAGGTCAAAATATTGCTGAATTCGATGATTTTTAGTACGAAACAAAATGCAAGAAAACTTGCTTAAAATGCAATATTATTCGAAAATCTGAGATTTGAAGGCCAAATCACATATCGTGATACTACATGAAATAGTATCGAAATATTGGTAAAAATGAATATATTTCCGTAATATAAAACTACATGAAAAACGTGAAAAAAGTCATTATTATACCAAATTTGAGGATTTTAACTTCGAATCATAGAGCGACGTTTCGTATTTTTTAGACCCTAGAAAAGACGTATAAAGATGTTGCTTCCAATACAAATGATAAAAATTAATGTGTTTTCATTAAAATCAACTAAAATGTTCCTGATTTTCGGTTTATATTACCGATGGAAGATGTACACGTAAAACCGTTCTAATCCGGCTGAAACGTCGATATATGCAATAAAAACAGAACTTCTCCCCTTTTCAATAACTTACTCAGTATTTTAACGAGAAACAAATAGATGATTGAAAATGAAGTATTTAAGGTTATTTTCTGATCAATTATGTGTTTGCATCATTTTTATCGTATATTTAATGAATTAATAACAATAAACTGAAAATTAAAGAAAACGTGGAAAAACGGCCTAATTCGATGATATTTTGTTTAAATCACATACAGGAAAAGGGGATGATAAAGGTCAAAATATTGCTAAATTCGATGATTTTTAGTACAAAACAAAATGCAAGAAAACTTGCTTATAAATGCAAAATTTGCGAAATTCTGTGATTTGAAGGCCAAATCACATATCGTGGGAAAACATGAAGTAGTATCGAAATATTGGTAGAAACGAATATATATACGTAAAATCACACTACATGAATAACGTGAAAAAAGTCACTATATTACCATATTTGAGGATTTTAACTTCAAATCAAAGAGCGAGGTTTCGTATTATTTAGATCCAAGAAAAGACATATGACAATGTTGTTTCAAATACAAATAATAAAAATCAATGTGTTTTCATTAGAATAAACTAAAATGTTCCTGATTTTCCGTTTATATTACCGATGGAAGATGTACACGTAAAACCGCTCTAATCCGGCTGAAACGTCGATATATGCAATAAAAACAGAACTTCTCCCCTTTCCAATATCTTACTCAGTATTTTAACGAGAAACAAATAGTTGACTGAAAATGAAGTGCTTAAGGTTAATTTCTAATCAATTATGTGTTTGCATTATTTTTATCGTATATTTAATGAATTAATAGCAATAAACTGAAAATTCACAAAAACGTAAAAAAAACAGCAAAATATTGCCTAATTCGATGATATTTTGTTTATATCACGTAAAGGAAAAGGGGATGATGAACGTCAAAATATTGCTGAATTCGATGATTTTTAGTACGAAACAAAATGCAAGAAAACTTGCTTAAAATGCAATATTATGCGAAAATCTGAGATTTGAAGGCCAAATCACATATCGTGATACTACATGAAATAGTATCGAAATATTGGTAAAAATGAATATATTTCCGTAATATCAAACTACATGAAAAACGTGAAAAAGTCATTATTATACCAAATTTGAGGATTTTAACTTCGAATCATAGAGCGATGTTTCGTATTTTTTAGACCCTAGAAAAGACGTATAAAGATGTTGCTTCCAATACAAATGATAAAAATTAATGTGTTTTCATTAAAATCAACTAAAATGTTCCTGATTTTCGGTTTATATTACCGATGGAAGATGTACACGTAAAACCGTTCTAATCCGGCTGAAACGTCGATATATGCAATAAAAACAGAACTTCTCCCCTTTTCAATAACTTACTCAATATTTTAACGAGAAACAAATAGATGATTGAAAATGAAGTATTTAAGGTTATTTTCTGAATTATTATGTGTTTGCATCATTTTAATCATTTTAATCACTCTCTTGAGCCTCTGCATCCCTCTTAAGCCTCTGCATCACTCCCCTAAGCCTCTGCATCACTCTCTTCAGCCTCTGCATTTCTCTCGTGAGCCTATGCATCACTCTCTTGAGCTTCTGCATCACTCGCTTGAGCCTCTACATCCCTCTCTTGATCCTCTGCATCACTCTCGTAAGCCTCTGCATTACTCTCTTGAGCCTCTGCATAACTCTCTTGAGACTCTGCGTCACTCTCTTGAGCATTTGCATCCCTCTCTTGAGCCTCTGCAACACTCTCATCAGCCTCTGCATCCCTCTCTGGAGCCTCTGAATCCCTCTTTTGAGCCTCTGCATCACTCTCTTGAGCCTCTGCATCACTCTCTTCATCCTCTGCATCCCTCTCTTGAGCATCTGCATCACTCTCTTGGGCCAATGCATCCCTCTCTTGAACATTTGCATCGCTCTCTTGAGGCTCTGCATCATCCTCTGAAGCCTCTGTATCCCTCTCTTGAGCCTCTGAATCCCTCTCTTGATCCTCTGCATGATAAAGGTCAAAATATTGCTGAATTCGATGATTTTTAGTACGAAACAAAATGCAAGAAAACTTGCTTAAAATGCAATATTATTCGAAAATCTGAGATTTGAAGGCCAAATCACATATCGTGATACTACATGTAATAGTATCGAAATATTGGTAAAAATGAATATATTTCCGTAATATCAAACTACATGAAAAACGTGAAAAAAGTCATTATTATACCAAATTTGAGGATTTTAACTTCGAATCATAGAGCGACGTTTCGTATTTTTTAGACCCTAGAAAAGACGTATAAAGATGTTGCTTCCAATACAAATGATAAAAATTAATGTGTTTTCATTAAAATCAACTAAAATGTTCCTGATTTTCGGTTTATATTACCGATGGAAGATGTACACGTAAAACCGTTCTAATCCCGCTGAAACGTCGAAATATGCAATAAAAACAGAACTTCTCCCCTTTTCAATAACTTACTCAGTATTTTAACGAGAAACAAATAGATGATTGAAAATGAAGTATTTAAGGTTATTTTCTGATCAATTATGTGTTTGCATCATTTTTATCGTATATTTAATGAATTAATAACAATAAACTGAAAATTAAAGAAAACGTGGAAAAACGGCCTAATTCGATGATATTTTGTTTAAATCACATACAGGAAAAGGGGATGATAAAGGTCAAAATATTGATAAATTCGATGATTTTTAGTACAAAACAAAATGCAAGAAAACTTGCTTAAAATGCAAAATTTGAGAAATTCTAAGATTTGAAGGGCAAATCACATATCGTGAGAAAACATGTAGTATCGGAATATTGGTAAAAACGAATATAGATACGTAAAATCACACTAAATGAATAACGTGAAAAAAGTCACTATATTACCATATTTGAGGATTTTAACTTCAAATCATAGAGCGAGGTTTCGTATTATTTAGATCCAAGAAAAGACATATGACAATGTTGTTTCAAATACAAATGATAAAAATCAATGTGTTTTCATTAGAATTAACTAAAATGTTCTTGATTTTCCATTTATATTACCGATGGAAGATGTACACGTAAAACAGTTCTAATCCGGCTGAAACGTCGATATATGCAATAAAAACAGAACTTCTCCCCTTTTTAATATCTTACTCAGTATTTTAACGAGAAACAAATAGTTGACTGAAAATGAAGTGTTTAAGGTTAATTTCAAATCAATTATGTGTTTGCATCATTTTTATCGTATATTTAATGAATTAATAGCAATAAAATGAAAATTCACAAAAACGTGGAAAAACAGCAAAATATTGCCTAATTCGATGATATTTTGTTTATATCACATAAAGGAAAAGGGGATGATAAACGTTAAAATATTGCTGAATTCGATGATTTTTAGTACGAAACAAAATGCAATATTATTCGAAAATCTGAGATTTGAAGGCCAAATCACATATCGTGATACTACATGAAATAGTATCGAAATATTGGTAAAAATGAATATATTTCCGTAATATCAAACTACATGAAAAACGTGAAAAAAGTCATTATTATACCAAATTTGAGGATTTTAACTTCGAATCATAGAGCGACGTTTCGTATTTTTTAGACCCTAGAAAAGACGTATAAAGATGTTGCTTCCAATACAAATGATAAAAATTAATGTGTTTTCATTAAAATCAACTAAAATGTTCCTGATTTTCGGTTTATATTACCGATGGAAGATGTACACGTAAAACCGTTCTAATCCCGCTGAAACGTCGATATATGCAATAAAAACAGAACTTCTCCCCTTTTCAATAACTTACTCAGTATTTTAACGAGAAACAAATAGATGATTGAAAATGAAGTATTTAAGGTTATTTTCTGATCAATTATGTGTTTGCATCATTTTTATCGTATATTTAATGAATTAATAACAATAAACTGAAAATTAAAGAAAACGTGGAAAAACGGCCTAATTCGATGATATTTTGTTTAAATCACATACAGGAAAAGGGGATGATAAAGGTCAAAATATTGATAAATTCGATGATTTTTAGTACAAAACAAAATGCAAGAAAACTTGCTTAAAATGCAAAATTTGCGAAATTCTAAGATTTGAAGGACAAATCACATATCGTGAGAAAACATGTAGTATCGGAATATTGGTAAAAACGAATATATATACGTAAAATCACACTAAATGAATAACGTGAAAAAAGTCACTATATTACCATATTTGAGGATTTTAACTTCAAATCATAGAGCGAGGTTTCGTATTATTTAGATCCAAGAAAAGACATATGACAATGTTGTTTCAAATACAAATGATAAAAATCAATGTGTTTTTCATTAGAATTAACTAAAATGTTCTTGATTTTCCATTTATATTACCGATGGAAGATGTACACGTAAAACAGTTCTAATCCGGCTGAAACGTCGATATATGCAATAAAAACAGAACTTCTCCCCTTTTTAATATCTTACTCAGTATTTTAACGAGAAACAAATAGTTGACTGAAAATGAAGTGTTTAAGGTTAATTTCAAATCAATTATGTGTTTGCATCATTTTTATCGTATATTTAATGAATTAATAGCAATATAATGAAAATTCACAAAAACGTGGAAAAACAGCAAAATATTGCCTAATTCGATGATATTTTGTTTATATCACATAAAGGAAAAGGGGATGATAAACGTTAAAATATTGCTGAATTCAATGATTTTTAGTACGAAACAAAATACAAGAAAACTTGCTTAAAATGCAATATTATTCGAAAATCTGAGATTTGAAGGCCAAATCACATATCGTGATACTACATGAATTAGTATCGAAACATTGGTAAAAATTAATATGTTTCCGTAATATCAAACTACATGAAAAACGTGAAAAAAGTCATTATTATACCAAATTTGAGGATTTTAACTTCGAATCATAGAGCGACGTTTCGTATTTTTTAGACCCTAGAAAAGACGTATAAAGATGTTGCTTCCAATACAAATGATAAAAATTAATGTGTTTTCATTAAAATCAACTAAAATGTTCCTGATTTTCGGTTTATAATTACCGATGGAAGATATACACGTAAAACCGTTCTAATCCGGCTGAAACGTCGATATATGCAATAAAAACAGAACTTCTCCCCTTTTCAATAACTTACTCAATATTTTAACGAGAAACAAATAGATGATTGAAAATGAAGTATTTAAGGTTATTTTCTGAATTATTATGTGTTTGCATCATTTTAATCGTATATTTAATGAAATAATAGCAATAAACTGAAAATTCACAAAAACGTGGAAAAACTGCAAAATATTGCCTAATTCGATGATATTTTGTTTAAATCACATAAAGGAAAAGGGGATGATAAAGGTCAAAATATTGCTAAATTCGATGATTTTTAGTACAAAACAAAATGCAAGAAAACTTGCTTATAAATGCAAAATTTGCGAAATTCTGTGATTTGAAGGCCAAATCACATATCGTGAGAAAACATGAAGTAGTATCGAAATATTGGTAGAAACGAATATATATACGTAAAATCACACTACATGAATAACGTGAAAAAAGTCACTATATTACCATATTTGAGGATTTTAACTTCAAATCAAAGAGCGAGGTTTCGTATTATTTAGATCCAAGAAAAGACATATGACAATGTTGTTTCAAATACAAATAATAAAAATCAATGTGTTTTCATTAGAATTAACTAAAATGTTCCTGATTTTCCGTTTATATTACCGATGGAAGATGTACACGTAAATCCGCTCTAATCCGGCTGAAACGTCGATATATGCAATAAAAACAGAACTTCTCCCCTTTTCAATATCTTACTCAGTATTTTAACGAGAAACAAATAGTTGATTGAAAATGAAGTGTTTAAGGTTAATTTCTAATCAATTATGTGTTTGCATTGTTTTTATCGTATATTTAATGAATTAATAGCAATAAACTGAAAATTCACAAAAACGTGAAAAACAGCAAAATATTGCCTAATTCGATGATATTTTGTTTATATCACATAGAGGAAAAGGGGATGAAAAACGTCAAAATATTGCTGATTTCGATGATTTTTAGTACGAAACAAAATGCAAGAAAACTTGCTTAAAATGCAATATTATGCGAAAATCTGAGATTTGAAGGCCAAATCTCATATCGTGATACTACATGAAATAGTATCGAAATATTGGTAAAAATGAATCTATTTACGTAATATCAAACTACATGAAAAACGTGGAAAAAGTCATTATTATACCAAATTTGAGGATTTTAACTTCGAATCATAGAGCGACGTTTCGTATTTTTTAGACCCTAGAAAAGACGTATAAAGATGTTGCTTCCAATACAAATGATAAAAATCAATGTGTTTTCATTAAAATTAACTAAAATGTTCCTGATTTTCGGTTTATATTAACGATGGAAGATGTACACGTAAAACCGTTCTACTCCGGCTGAAACGTCGATATATGCAATAAAAACAGATCTTCTCCATTTTTCAATATCTTACTCAGTATTTTAAGGAGAAACAAATAGATGATTGAAAATGAAGTATTTAAGGTTATTTTCATATCAATTATGTGTTTGCATAATTTTTATCGTATATTTAATGAATTAATAACAATAAACTGAAAATTAAAAAAAACGTGGAAAAACGGCCTAATTCGATGATATTTTGTTTAAATCACATACAGGAAAAGGGGATGATAAAGGTCAAAATATTGATAAATTCGATGATTTTTAGTACAAAACAAAATGCAAGAAAACTTGCTTAAAATGCAAAATTTGCGAAATTCTAAGATTTGAAGGGCAAATCACATATCGCGAGAAAACATGAAGTAGTATCGAAATATTGGTAAAAACGAATATATATACGTAAAATCACATTAAATGAATACCGTGAAAAAAGTCACTATATTACCATATTTGAGGATTAAACTTTAAATCATAGAGCGAGGTTTCGTATTACTAAGATCCAAGAAAAGACATATGACAATGTTGTTTCAAATACAAATGATAAAAATCAATGTGTTTTCATTAGAATTAACTAAAATGTTCCTGATTTTCCATTTATATTACCGATGGAAGATGTACACGTAAAACCGCTCTAATCCGGCTGAAACGTCGATATATGCAATAAAAACAGAACTTCTCCCCTTTTTAATATCTTACTCAGTATTTTAACGAGAAACAAATAGTTGACTGAAAATGAAGTGTTTAAGGGTAATTTCAAATCAATTATGTGTTTGCATCGCTGCCCTCAGTAATTGACATATTTTCGGTATAAAAATTCATAATTTCAAACAGCGAATACGAGCAGAGAGCCAGAATGTGACTCCAAAATATGGCTCAAGGGTCGAATTTGGGATGCTTGGGATAATTTGAAAACTGCAGGGAGGGCCTGGGCAAAATGGGATCCATCGCCACACTCAGTAATTGGCATATTTTCGGTATAAAATGTAATTTCAAACTGCGAATACGTGCAGAATATTTTTATTGAGTTTACGTAAATATATTCGTTTGTACCATGATTTCGATACTACTTCACGTTTTCTCACGATATGTGATTTGGCTTTCAAATCTCAGAATTTCGCATAATATTGCATTTTTAGGTAAGTTTTCTTGCATTTTTTTTTTACTCAAAATCACCGAATTTAGCAATATTTTGACGTTTATCGTCCGCCTTTTTCTTTATATGATTTACACAAAATATCATCGAATTATGCAATATTTTGCCGTTTTTCCAGGTTGTTGTGAATTTTCAGTTTATTGTATTAATTCTTTATATATACGACAAAAATGATGCAAATACATTATTGGTTAGAAATTAACCTTAAATACTTTATTTTCAATCAACTATTTGTTTCTAGTTAAAATACTGAGTATGTTGTTTCTAGTTAAAATACTGAGTTCGATATTGAAAAGGGGAGAAGTTCTTTTTTTATTGCATATATATCGACGTTTCAGCCGGATTAGAGCGGTTTTACGTGTACATCTTCCATTGGTAATGGAAGATGTACACGTAAAAGCCTTAAGCTCTTAAGCTTAAGGCTCTTAAGCCTTAAGCCCCCTGCAGTTTTCAAAACATCTCAAACATCCCAAATTCGACGCTTGAGCCAAATTTTGGAGCCAAATTGTGGCTCTCTGCCAATATTCGCAGCTTGAAATTTCGAATTTTTATACCGAAAATATGCCAATTACGGAGAGCGGCGATAGATCACATTTTGCCCAAACCCTCCCTCCAGTTTTCAAAATATCCCAAACATCCCAAATTCGACCCTGGAGCCTTATTTTGGAGCCAAATTCTGGCTCTCTGCACATATTCGCAGTTTGAAATTACGAATCTTTATACCGAAAATATGTCAATTACTGAGAGCGGCGATAGGTCACATTTTGCCCAAACCCCCCACCCCCCTGCAGTTTTCAAAATATCTCAAACATCCCAAATTCGAAGCTTGAGCCATATTTTGGAGCCAAATTCAGGCTTTCTGCACGTATTCGCAGTTTGAAATTACGTCTTTTTATACCTAAAATATGCCAATTACTGAGAGCAGCGATGGGTCACATTTTACCAAAACCTTCCCCTGCAGTTTTCAAACTGTCGCAAACAACCCAAATTCCACCCTAGTGGCATATTTTGGAGCGAAATTCAGGCTCTCTGCACGTATTCGCAGTTTGAAATTACGAATTTTTAAACCGAAAATATACCAATTACTTAGAGCGGCGATGGATCACATTCTGCCCAAACCCTCCGTGCAGTGTTCAAAATATCGAAAAACTTCCCAAATAAGACCCTTGAACCATATTTTCTAGCCAAATTCTGGCTTTCTGCACGTTTTCGCAGTTTGAAATAACGACTTTTTATACCGAAAATATGTCTATTACTGAAAGCGGCGATAGCTCACATTTTGATCAAACCCACCAGTCAGTTTCATAATATCCCAAGCATCCCAAATTCGACCCTTGAGCCATATTTTGGAGCCAAATTCTGGCTCTCTGCACGTATTCGCATTTTGAAATTACAACTTTTTAAACCGAAAATATGCCAGTTACTGAAAGCGGCGATGGGTCACATTTTGCCCAAACCCTCTGTGCAGTTTTCAAAATATCTCAAACATCCTCAATTCGACGCTTGAGCCATATTTTGGAGCCAAAATCTGGCTCTCTGCACCTATTCGCTGTTAGAAATTACGACTTTTTATACCGAAAATATGCCAATTACTGAAAGCTGCGATGGATCACATTCTGCACAAACCCTCCCTGCAATTTTCAAAATATACTAAACATACCAAATTCAACGCTTGAGCCATATTTTGGAGCTAAATTCTGACTCTCTGCACGTATTTGCAGTTTGAAGCTACGAATTTTTATACCGAAAATATGCCATTTTCGGAGAGCAGCAATGGATCACATTTTGCCCAAACCCCTTTTTGCAGTTTTAAAAATATTGCAAACATTCCAAATTCCACCCTTGCGGCATATTTTGGAGCGAAGTTCTGGCTCTCTGCACGTATTCGCAGTTTTAAATTAGGAATTTTTATACCGAAAATATATCAATTATTTAAAGCAGCGATGGATCACATTTTGCCCAAACCGTCCGTGCAGTTTTCAAAATATCCAAAGCATCCCAAATTCGACACTTGAGCCATATTTTCTAGCCAAATTCGGGCTTTCTGCTCGTATTCACAGCTTGAAATAACGACTTTTTATCCCGAAAAAATGCCAATTACTGAAAGCAGCGATAGATCACATTTTGCTCAAACCCACCATTTAGTTTTCAAAATATCCCAAACATCCCAAATACAACCCTTGAGCCATATTTTGGAGCCAAATTCTGGCTCTCTGCACCTATTCGTAGTTTGAAATTACGACATTTTTTGCCGAAAATATGTCAATTACTGAGAGCCGCGATAGGTCACATTTTACCTAAACCCCCGCCTGCAATTTTCAAAATATCCCAAACATCCCAAATTTTGGCTCTCTGCACGTATTCGCAGTTTTAAATTAGGTATTTTTATACCGAAAATATGCTAATTACTTTGAGAGGCGATGGATCACATTTTGCCCAAACCCTCCGTGCAGTTTTCAAAATTTCCCAAACATACCAAATTCGACCCTTTAGCCAACTTTTGGAGCCAAATTGTGGCTCTCTGCACATATTCGCATTTTGAAATTACGACATTTATTCCGAAAATATGCCAATTTCTGAGAGCGGCGATAGGTCACATTTAGCCGAAACCCCCTCCTTGCAGTTTTCAAAATATCCCAAACATCTCAAATTCGACCCATGAGAATGTTTTTGGAGCCAAATTCTGGCTCTCTGCACGTATTCGCTGTTTGAAATTACGACTTTTTATCCCAATCATCCCAAACTTGACGCTTGAAAATATGCCAATTACTGAAAGAAACGATGGGTCACGTTTTGCCCAAACCCCCCTGCAGTTTGCAAAATATCCCAAACATCCAAATTCGACCTTTGAGCCATATTTTGGAGCAAAATTCTAGCTTTCTGCACGTATTCGCACTTTGAAATTACGTCATTTTATACCGTAAATATGCCAATTACTGAGAGCGGCGATGGGTCACATTTTGCCCAAACCCCCCTGCAGTTTTCAAAATATACCAAACATCCCAAATTCTAACCTGGAGCGTTATTTTGGAGCCAAATTCTGGCTCTCTGCACGTATTTGCAGTTTGAAATTACGACTTTTTATACGGAAAATATGCCAATTACTGAAAGCAACGATGCGTCAAATTTTGCCCAAACCCCGCTTGCAGTTTTCAAATATCACAAACATCCCAAATTCGACCCTTGAGCCATACATTATAGCCAAATTCTGGCTCTCAGCACGTATTCGCAGTTGGAAATTATGACTTTTTATACTGAAAATATGTCAATTACGGGAAGCGGCGATGGATCACATTAGGCCAAAACCCTCTCTGCAGTTTTAAAAATATCCCAAACATCCCAAATTCGACCCTGGAGCCTTATTTTGGAGCCAAATTCTGGCTCTCTGCACGTATTCGCAGTTTGAAATTACGACATTTTATACCGAAAATATGCCAATTACTGAGAGCAGCGATGGGTCACATTTTGCCCAAACCCACCTGCAGTTTTCAAAATATCCCAAACATCGCAAATTCGACCCTTGAGCGAAATTTTGAAGCCAAATTGTGGCTCTCTGCACATATTCGCAGTTTGAAATTACGTCATTTTATACCTAAAATATTCCAATTACTGAGATCGGTGATGGGTTACATTTTGCCCAAACCCCCCTGCAGCTTTCAAAATATACCAAACATCCCAAATTCGACCCTGGAGCGTTATTTTGGAGCCAAATTCTGGCTCTCTGCACGTATTTGCAGTTTGAAATTACGACTTTTTATACGGAAAATATGCCAATTACTGAAAACAACGATGCGTCAAATTTTGCCCAAACCCCGCTTGCAGTTTTCAAATATCCCAAACATCCCAAATTCGACCCTTGAGCCATACATTATAGCCAAATTCTGGCTCTCAGCACGTATTCGCAGTTGGAAATTATGACTTTTTATACTGAAAATATGTCAATTACGGGAAGCGGCGATGGATCACATTAGGCCCAAACCCTCCCTGCAGTTTTCAAAATATAGCAAACATCCCAAATTCGACGCTTGAGTTATATTTTGTAGCCAAATTCTGGTTCTCTGCATGTATTCGCAGTTTGAAATTACGACTTTTATACAGAAAAAATGCCAATTACTGAAAGCGGCGATGGATCACATTTTGCCCAAACCCTCCCTGCAGTTTTCAAAATATCCCAAACATCCCAAATTCAACGCTTGAGCCATATTTTGGAGCCAAATTCTGGCTCTCTGCACGTATTCGCAGTTTGAAATTACGAATTTTTATACCGAAAAAAGGCCAATTACGGAGAGCGGCAATAGGCCACATTTTGCCCAAACTCTACCTGCAGTTTTCAGGTAGGGTTTAGTTTAATTCATTAAATATACGATAAAAATGATGCAAACACATAATAGATAAGAAATTAACCTTAAATACCTCATTTTCAATCAACTCTTTGTTTCTCGTTAAAATACTGAGTAAGATATTGAAAAAAGGAGTTCTGTTTTTATTGCATATGTCGACGTTTCAGCCGGGTTAGAGCGGTTTTACGTATACATCTTCCATCGGTAATATAAACGGAAAATCAGGAACATTTTAATTATTTCTAATGAAAACACATTGATTTTTATCATTTGTATTGGAAACAACATTGTCATATGTCTTTTCTTGGATCTAAATAAAACGAAACCTCGCTCTATGATTTGAAGTTAAAATCCTCAAATATGGTAAAATAGTGAATTTTTTCACGTTTTTTATGTAGTGTGATTTTACGTAAATATATTCGTTTTTATCAATATTTCGATACTACTTCATGTTTTCTCATGGTGAGTGATTTGGCATTCATATCTCAGAATTTCGCAAATTTTGCATTTTTAAGCAAGTTTCTTGCATTTTGTTTTGTACTAAAAATCATCGAATTTAGCAATATTTTGACGTTCATCATCCCCTTTTCCTTTATGTGATTTAAACAAAATATCATTGAATTAGGCAATATTTTGCAGTTTTTTCACGTTTTTGTGAATTTTCCGTTTATTGATATTAATTCATTAAATATACGATAAAAATGATGAAAACACATAATTGATTAGATATAAAATTACCGATGGAAGATGTACACGTAAAACCGCTCTAATCCGGCTGAAACGTCGATATATGCAATAAAAATAACTTCTCCCCTTTTCAATATCTTACTCAGTATTTTAGTGAGAAACAAATAGTTGATTGAAAATGAAGTATTTAAAGTTAATTTGTGATCAATTATGTGTTTGCATAATTTTTGTCGTATATTTATTGAATTAATAACAATAAACGGAAAATTTCATATAAACGTTGAAAAACGGTAAAATCTTGCCAAATTCGATGATATTTTGTTTAAATCACATAAAGGAAAAGGAGATGATAAACGTGAAAATATTGCTAAATTCGATGGTTTTTCGTACGAAACAAAATGCAAGGAAACTTGCTTAAAATGCAATATTATGCGAAATTCTGAGATTTGAAGGCCAAATCACTTATCGTGATACTATTTGAAATAGTATCGAAATATTGGTAAAAACGAATATATTTACGTAATATCAAATTATATGAAAAACGTAAAAAAAGTCACTATTATACCAAATTTGAGGATTTTAACTTCGAATCATAAAGCGGGGTTTCGTATTATTTAGATCTTCCATCGGTAAAATAAACGGAAAATCAAAACCATTTTAGTTAATTCTAAGGAAACAACATTGTTTTTTATCATTTGTATTGGAAACAACAATGTCATATGTCTTTTCTTGGATCTAAATAATACGAAACCTCGCTCAATGATTTGAAGTTAAAATCCTCAAATATGGTAAAATAGTGACTTTTTCACGTCAATCATGTAGTTTGATATTACGTAAATATATTCATTTTTACCAATATTTCAATACTATTTCATGTAGTATCACAATATGTGATTTGGCCTTCAAATCTCAGAATGTCGCATAATATTGCATTTTAAGCAAGTTTTCTTGCATTTTGTTTCGTACGAAAAATCATCGAATTTAGCAATATTTTGACGTTTATCATCCCCTTTTCCTCTATGAGATTTATCATCGAATTAGGCAATATTTTGCCGTTTTTCCACGTTTTTTTTAATTTTCAGTTTATTGTTATTAATTCATTAAATATACGATAAAAATGATGCAAACACATAATTGATTAGATAATAAACTTAAATACTTCATTTTCAATCATCTATTTGTTTCTCGTTTAAATACTGAGTAAGATATTGAAAAGGGGAGAAGTTCGGTTTTGATTGCATATATCGATGTTTCAGCCGGATTAGAGCGGTTTTACGCGTACGTCTTCCATCGGTATTATAAACAGAAAATCAAGAACATTTTAGTTAATTCTAATGAAAACACATTGTTTTTTATCATTTGTATTGGAAACAACATTGTCATATGTCTTTTCTTTGATCTAAATAATGCGAAATCTCGCTCTATGACTTGAAAGTAAAATCCTCAAATATGGTAAAATAGTGACTTTTTCACATTAATCATGTAGTTTGATATTACGTAAATATATTCATTTTTACCAATATTTCGATACTATTTCATGTTGTATCACGATATGTGATTTGGACTTCAAGTCTCAGAATGTCTCATAATATTGCATTTTAAGCAAGTTTTCTTGCATTTTGTTTCGTACGAAAAATCATCAAATTTAGCAATATTTTGACGTTTATTATCTCCTTTTCCTTTTTGTGATTTAAACAAAATATCATCGAATTAGGCAATATTTTGTCGTTTTTCCACGTTTTTGTGAATTTTCAGTCTATGGGTATTAATTCATTATATATACGATAAAAATGATGCAAACACGTATTTGATTAGATAATAACCTTAAATACTTTATTTTTAATCATCTATTTGTTTCTCGTTAAAATACTGAGTAGAATATTGACAAGGGGAGACGTTCGGTTTTTATTGCATATTTCGACGTTTCAGCCGGATTAGAGCGGTTTTACGTGTACATCTTCCATGGTAAAATAAACGGAATATCAAGAACATTTTAGTTAATTCTAATAAACAACATTGTTTTTTTATCATTTGTATTGGAAACAACAATGTCATATGTCTTTTCTTGGATCTAAATAATACGAAACCTCGCTCTATGATTTGTAGTTAAAATCCTCAAATATGGTAAAATAGTGACTTTTTCACGTCAATCATGTAGTTTGATATTACGTAAAAATATTCATTTTTACCAATATTTCGACACTATTTCATGTAGTATCACAATATGTGATTTGGCCTTCAAATCTCATAATATCGCATAATATTGTATTTTAAGCTAGTTTTCTTGCATTTTGTTTCGTACGAAAAATCATCGAATTTAGCAAAATATTTGACGTTTATCATCCCCTTTTCCTCTATGAGATTTATCATCGAATTAGGCAATATTTTGCCGTTTTTCCACGTTTTTTTGAATTTTCAGTTTATTGTTATTAATTCATTAAATATACGATTAAAATGATGCAAACACATAATTGATTAGATAATAAACTTAAATACTTCATTTTCAATCATCTGTTTGTTTCTCGTTAAAATACTGAGTAAGATATTGAAAAGGGGAGAAGTTCGGTTTTTATTGCATATATCGACGTTTCAGCCGGATTAGAGCAGTTTTACGTGTACATATTCCATCGGTAATATAAACAGAAAATCAAGAACATTTTAGTTAATTCTAATGAAAACACATTGTTTTTTATCATTTGTATTGGAAACAACATTGTCATATGTCTTTTCTTTGATCTAATTAATACGAAACCTCGCTCTATGACTTGAAGGTAAAATCCTCAAATATGGTAAAATAGTGACTTTTCACGTTAATCATGTAGTTTGATATTACGTAAATATATTCACTTATACCAATATTTCTATACTATTTCATGTAGTATCACGATATGTGAGTTGACCTTCAAATCTCAGAATTTTGCATAATATTGCATTTTAAGCAAGTTTTCTTGCATTTTGTTTCGTACGAAAAATCATCGAATTTAGCAATATTTTGACGTTTATCATCCCCTTTTCCTCTATGAGATTTAAACAAAATATCATCGAATTAGGCTATATTTTGCCGTTTTTCCACGTTTTTGTGAATTTTCAGTTTATTGTTTTTAATTCATTAAATATACGATAAAAATGATGCAAACACATAATTGATTAGAAATTAAACTTTAATACTTTATTTCAATCAACCATTTGTTTCTCGTTAAAATACTGAATAGGATATTGAAAAGGGGTGAAGTTCGGTTTTTATTGCATATATTGACGTTTCAGCCAGATTAGAGCGGTTTTACGTGTACACCTTCCATCGGTGTACACGTAAACGGAAAATCAGGAACATTTTAGTTAATTCTAATGAAAGCACATTGGCTTTTATCATTTGTATTGGAAACCACATTGTCATATGTCTTTTCTTGGATCTAAATAATACGAAACCTCGCTCTATGATTTGAAGTTAAAATCTTCATATATGGTAAAATAATGACTTTTTTCACGTTTTTCATGTAGTTTGATATTACGTATATATATTCATTTTTACCAATATTTCGATACTATTTCATGTAGTATCACGATATGTGATTTGGCCTTCAAATCTCAGAATTTCGCATAATATTGCATTTTAAGCAAGTTTTCTTGCATTTTGTTTCGTACGAAAAATCATCGAATTTAGCAATATTTTGACGTTTATCATCCCCTTTTCCTCAATGAGATTTATCATCGAATTACTCAATATTTTGCCGTTTTTCCGCATTTTTGTGAATTTTCAGTTTATTGCTATTAATTCATTAAATATACGATAAAAATGATGCAAACACATAATTGATTAGATAATAAACTTAAATACTTCATTTTCAATCATCTATTTGTTTCTCGTTAAAATACAGAGTAAGATATTGAAAAGGGGAGAAGTTCGGTTTTTATTGCATATATCGATGTTTCAGCCGGATTAGAGCGGTTTTACGTGTACATCTTCCATCGGTAATATAAACAGAAAATCAAGAACATTTTAATTAATTCTAATGAAAACACATTGTTTTTTATCATTTGTATTGGAAACAACATTGTCATATGTCTTTTCTTTGATCTAAATAATATGAAACCTCGCTCTATGACTTGAAGGTAAAATCCTCAAATATGGTAAAATAGTGACCTTTTCACGTTAATCATGTAGTTTGATATTACGTAAATATATTCATTTTTACCAATATTTCGATACTATTTCATGTTGTATCACGATATGTGATTTGGACTTCAAGTCTCAGAATGTCGCATAATATTGCATTTTAAGCAAGTTTTCTTGCATTATGCTTCGTACTAAAAATCATCGAAATCAGCAATATTTTGACGTTCATCATCCCCTTTTCCTTTATGTGATATAAACAAAATATCATCGAATTAGGCAATATTTTGCTGTTTTTCCACGTTTTTGTGAATTTTCAGTTTATTGCTATTATTTCATTAAATATACGATAAAAATGATGCAAACACATAATTGATTAGATAATAAACTTAAATACTTCATTTTCAATCATCTATTTGTTTCTCGTTAAAATACAGAGTAAGATATTGAAAAGGGGAGAAGTTCGGTTTTTATTGCATATATCGATGTTTCAGCCGGATTAGAGCGGTTTTACGTGTACATCTTCCATCGGTAATATAAACGGAAAATCAGGAACATTTTAGTTAATTCTAATGAAAACACATTGATTTTTATTATTTGTATTTGAAACAACATTGTCATATGTCTTTTCTTGGATCTAAATAACACGAAACCTCGCTCTATGATTTGAAGTTAAAATCCTCAAATATGGTAATATAGTGACTTTTTTCACGTTATTCATGTAGTGTGATTTTACGTATATATATTCGTTTCTACCAATATTTCGATACTACTTCATGTTTTCTCACGATATGTGATTTGGCCTTCAAATCTCAGAATTTCGCAAATTTTGCATTTATAAGCAAGTTTTCTTGCCTTTTGTTTTGTACTAAAAATCATCGAATTTTGCAATATTTTGACCTTTATCATCCCCTTTTCCTTTATGTGATTTAAACAAATATCATCGAATTAGGCAATATTTTGCCGTTTTTCCACGTTTTTGTGAATTTTCAGTTTATTGCTATTATTTCATTAAATATACGATAAAAATGATGCAAACACATAATTGATCAGAAAATTACCTTAAATACTTCATTTTCAATCATCTATTTGTTTCTCGTTAAAATATTGAGTAAGTTATTGAAAAGGGGAGAAGTTCTGTTTTTATTGCATATATCGACGTTTCAGCCGGATTAGAACGGTTTTACGTGTACATCTTACGTGTACATCTCGTGTACATCTCTGTGTACATCTCGTGTACATCTCTGTGTACATCTCGTGTACGTGTACATCTCGTGTACATCTCTCAAATTTTGCATTTATAAGCAAGTTTTCTTGCATTTTGTTTTGTACTAAAAATCATCGAATTTAGCAATATTTTGACCTTTATCATCCCCTTTTCCTTCATGTGATTTAAACAAAATATCATCGAATTAGGCAATATTTTGCCGTTTTTCCACGTTTTTGTGAATTTTCAGTTTATTGCTATTATTTCATTAAATATACGATAAAAATGATGCAAACACATAATTGATCAGAAAATAACCTTAAATACTTCATTTTCAATCATCTATTTGTTTCTCGTTAAAATATTGAGTAAGGGGGAGAAATTCTGTTTTTATTGCATATATCGACGTTTCAGCCGGATTAGAACGGTTTTACGTGTACATCTTCCATCGGTAATATAAACCGAAAATCAGGAACATTTTAGTTAATTTTAATGAAAACACATTAATTTTTATCATTTGTATTGGAAGCAACATATTTATACGTCTTTTCTAGGGTCTAAAAAATACGAAACGTCGCTCTATGATTCGAAGTTAAAATCCTCAAATTTGGTATAATAATGACTTTTTTCACGTTTTTCATGTAGTTTGATATTACGTAAATAGATTCATTTTTACCAATATTTCGATACTATTTCATGTAGTATCACGATATGTGATTTGGCCTTCAAATCTCAGATTTTCGAATAATATTGTATTTTAAGCAAGTTTTCTTGCATTTTGTTTCGTACTAAAAATCATCGAATTCAGCAATATTTTAACGTTTATCATCCCCTTTTCCTTTATGTGATATAAACAAAATATCATCGAATTAGGCAATATTTTGCTGTTTTTCCACGTTTTTGTGAATTTTCAGTTTATTGCTATTAATTCATTAAATATACGATAAAAATGATGCAAACACATAATTGATTTGAAATTAACCTTAAACACTTCATTTTCAGTCAACTATTTGTTTCTCGTTAAAATACTGAGTAAGATATTAAAAAGGGGAGAAGTTCTGTTTTTATTGCATATATCGACGTTTCAGCCGGATTAGAGCGGTTTTATGTGTACATCTTCCATCGGTAATATAAATGGAAAATCAGGAACATTTTAGTTAATTCTAATGAAAACACATTGATTTTTATCATTTGTATTTGAAACAACATTGTCATATGTCTTTTCTTGGATCTAAATAATACGAAACCTCGCTCTATGATTTAAAGTTTAATCCTCAAATATGGTAATATAGTGACTTTTTTCACGGTATTCATTTAGTGTGATTTTACGTATATATATTCGGTTTTACCAATATTTCGATACTACTTCATGTTTTCTCACGATATGTGATTTGCCCTTCAAATCTTAGAATTTCGCAAATTTTGCATTTTAAGCAAGTTTTCTTGCAATTTGTTTTGTACTAAAAATAATCGAATTTATCAATATTTTGACCTTTATCATCCCCTTTTCCTGTATGTGATTTAAACAAAATATCATCGAATTAGGCCGTTTTTCCACGTTTTTGTGAATTTTCCGTTTATTGTTATTAATTCATTAAATATACGATAAAAATGATGCAAACACATAATTGATATGAAAATAACCTTAAATACTTCATTTTCAATCATCTATTTGTTTCTCCTTAAAATACTGAGTAAGATATTGAAAAATGGAGAAGATCTGTTTTTATTGCATATATCGACGTTTCAGCCGGAGTAGAACGGTTTTACGTGTACATCTTCCATCGTTAATATAAACCGAAAATCAGGAACATTTTAGTTAATTTTAATGAAAACACATTGATTTTTATCATTTGTATTGGAAGCAACATCTTTATACGTCTTTTCTAGGGTCTAAAAAATACGAAACGTCGCTCTATGATTCGAAGTTAAAATCCTCAAATTTGGTATAATAA
>NC_091155.1:551622-660581 GCF_040958095.1 Procambarus clarkii
ATATTGCTAAATTCTATGATTTTTCGTACGAAACAAAATGCAAGAAAACTTGCTTAAAATGCAATATTATGCGATATTTTGAGATTTGAAGGCCATATCACATATCGTAATACTACATGAAATAGTATCGAAATATTGATAACAATGAATATATTTACGTAATATCAAACTACATGATAATCGTAAAAAAAGTCACTATTTAACCATATATGAGGATTTTAACTTCAAATCATAGAGCGAGGTTTCATATTATTTAGATCCAAGAAAAGACATATGACAATGTTGTTTCCAATACAAATGATAAAAAACAATGTGTTTTCATTAGAATTAACTAAAGTGTTCTTGATTTTCCGTTTATATTACCGATAAATGATGTACACGTAAAACCGCTCAAATCCGGCTGAAACGTCGATATTTGCAATAAAAACCGAATTTCTCCCCTTTTCAATATCTTACTCAGTATTTTAACGACAAACAAATAGATGATTGAAAATGAAGTATTTAAGGTTATTATCCAATCAATTATGTGTTTGTATCATTTTTATCGTATATTTAATGAATTAATAACAATAAACTGAAAATTCACAAAAACGTGGAAAAACGGCAAAATATTGCCTAATTCGATGATATTTTTGTTTAAATCACATAAAGGAAAAGGGGATGATAAACGTCAAAATATTGCTAAATTCTATGATTTTTCGTACGAAACAAAATGCAAGAAAACTTGCTTAAAATGCAATATTATGCGATATTTTGAGATTTGAAGGCCAAATCACATATCGTGATACTACATGAAATAGTATCGAAATATTGATAACAATGAATATATTTACGTAATATCAAACTACATGATAATCGTAAAAAAAGTCACTATTTAACCATATATGATGATTTTAACTTCAAATCATAGAGCGAGGTTTCATATTATTTAGATCCAAGAAAAGACATATGACAATGTTGTTTCCAATACAAATGATAAAAAACAATGTGTTTTCATTAGAATTAACTAAAGTGTTCTTGATTTTCCGTTTATATTACCGATAAATGATGTACACGTAAAACCGCTCAAATCCGGCTGAAACGTCGATATTTGCAATAAAAACCGAACTTCTCCCCTTTTCAATATCTTACTCAGTATTTTAACGACAAACAAATAGATGATTGAAAATGAAGTACTTAAGGTTATTATCTAATCAATTATGTGTTTGTATCATTTTTATCGTATATTTAATGTATTAATAACAATAAACTGAAAATTCACAAAAACGTGGAAAAACGGCAAAATATTGCCTAATTCGATGATATTTTTGTTTAAATCACATAAAGGAAAAGGGGATGATAAACGTCAAAATATTGCTAAATTCTATGATTATTCATACGAAACAAAATGCCAGAAAACTTGCTTAAAATGCAATATTATGCGATATTCTGAGATTTGAAGGCCAAATCACATATCGTGATACTACATGAAATAGTATCGAAATATTGGTAAAAATGAATATATTTACGTAATATTAAACTACATGAAAAACGTGAAAAAAGTCACTATTTTACCATATTTGAGGATTTGAACTTCAAATCATAGAGCGAGGTTTCGTATTATTTAGATCCAAGAAAAGACATATGACAATGTTGTTTCCAATACAAATGATAAAAAACAATGTGTTTTCATTATAATTAACTAAAATGTTCTTGTTTTTCCGTTTATATTACCGATGGAAGATGTACACGTAAAATCGTTCTAATCCGGCTGAAACGTCGATATTTGCAATAAAAACCGAATTTCTCCCCTTTTCAATATCTTACTCAGTATTTTAACGAGAAACAAATAGATGATTGAAAATGAAGTATTTAAGGTTATTATCTAATCAATTATGTGTTTGCATCATTTTTATCGTATATATAATGAATTAATACCAATAAACTAAATATTCACAAAAACGAGGAAAAACGGCAAAATATTGCCAAATTCGATGATATTTTGTTTAAATCACAGAAGGAAAAGGGGATGATAAACGTCAAAATATTGCTAAATTCGATGATTTTTCGTACGAAACAAAATGCAAGAAAACTTGCTTAAAATGCAATATTATGCGAAATTCTGAGATTTGAAGGCCATATCACATATCGTGATACTACATGAAATAGTATCGAAATATTGATAAAAATGAATATATATACGTAATATCAAACTACATGATAATCGTAAAAAAAGTCACTATTTAACCATATATGAGGATTTTAACTTCAAATCATAGAGCGAGGTTTCGTATTATTTAGATCCAAGAAAAGACATATGACAATGTTGTTTCCAATACAAATGATAAAAAACAATGTGTTTTCATTAGAATTAACTAAAGTGTTCTTGATTTTCCGTTTATATTACCGATAAATGATGTACACGTAAAACCGCTCAAATCCGGCTGAAACGTCGATATTTGCAATAAAAACCGAATTTCTCCCCTTTTCAATATCTTACTCAGTATTTTAACGACAAACAAATAGATGATTGAAAATGAAGTATTTAAGGTTATTATCCAATCAATTATGTGTTTGTATCATTTTTATCGTATATTTAATGAATTAATAACAATAAACTGAAAATTCACAAAAACGTGGAAAAGCGGCAAAATATTGCCTAATTCGATGATATTTTTGTTTAAATCACATAAAGGAAAAGGGGATGATAAACGTCAAAATATTGCTAAATTCTATGATTTTTCATACGAAACAAAATGCAAGAAAACTTGCTTAAAATGCAATATTATGCGATATTCTGAGATTTGAAGGCCAAATCACATATCGTGATACTACATGAAATAGTATCGAAATATTGGTAAAAATGAATATATTTACGTAATATTAAACTACATGAAAAACGTGAAAAATGTCACTATTTTACCATATTTGAGGATTTGAACTTCAAATCATAGAGCGAGGTTTCGTATTATTTAGATCCAAGAAAAGACATATGACAATGTTGTTTCCAATACAAATGATAAAAAACAATGTGTTTTCATTAGAATTAACTAAAATGTTCTTGTTTTTCCGTTTATATTACCGATGGAAGATGTACACGTAAAACCGTTCTAATCCGGCTGAAACGTCGATATTTGCAATAAAAACCGAATTTCTCCCCTTTTCAATATCTTACTCAGTATTTTAACGAGAAACAAATAGATGATTGAAAATGAAGTATTTAAGGTTATTATCTAATCAATTATGTGTTTGCATCATTTTTATCGTATATATAATGAATTAATACCAATAAACTGAAAATTCACAAAAACGTGGAAAAACGGCAAAATATTGCCTAATTCGATGATATTTTTGTTTAAATCACATAAAGGAAAAGGGGATGATAAACGTCAAAATATTGCTAAATTCGATGATTTTTCGTACGAAACAAAATGCAAGAAAACTTGCTTAAAATGCAATATTATGCGAAATTCTGAGATTTGAAGGCCATATCACATATCGTGATACTACATGAAATAGTATCGAAATATTGGTAAAAATTAATATATTTGCGTAATATCAAACTACATGATTACCGTGAAAAAGTCACTATTTTACCATATATGAGGATTTTAACTTCAAATCATAGAGCGAGGTTTCGTATTATTTAGATCCAAGAAAAGACATGAAAATGTTGTTTCAAATACAAATGATAAAAAACAATGTGTTTTCTTTAGAATTAACTAAAATGTTCTTGATTTTCCGTTTATATTACCAATGGAAGATGTATACGTAAAACCGCTCTAATCCGGCTGAAACGTCGATATATGCAATAAAAACAGAACTTCTCCCCTTTTCAATATCTTACTCAGTATTTTAACGAGAAACAAATAGATGATTGAAAATGAAGTATTTAAGGTTATTATCTAATCAATTATGTGTTCGCATCATTTTTGTCGTATATATAATGAATTAATACCAATAAACTGAAAATTCACAAAAACGTGGAAAAACGGCAAAATATTGCCTAATTCGATGATATTTTGTTTAAATCACAGAAGGAAAAGGGGATGATAAACGTCAAAATATTGCTAAATTCGATGATTTTTCGTACGAAACAAAATGCAAGAAAACTTGCTTAAAATACAATATTATGCGAAATTCTGAGATTTGAAGGCCATATCACATATCGTAATACTACATGAAATAGTATCGAAATATTGATAAAAATGAATATATTTACGTAATATCAAACTACATGATAATCGTAAAAAAAGTCACTATTTAACCATATATGAGGATTTTAAGTTCAAATCATAGAGCGAGGTTTCGTATTATTTAGATCCAAGAAAAGACATGAAAATGTTGTTTCCAATACAAATGATAAAAAACAATGTGTTTTCATTAGAAATAACTAAAGTGTTCTTGATTTTCCGTTTATATTACCGATAAATGATGTACACGTAAAACCGCTCAAATCCGGCTGAAACGTCGATATTTGCAATAAAAACCGAACTTCTTCCCTTTTCAATATCTTACTCAGTATTTTACCGACAAACAAATAGATGATTGAAAATGAAGTATTTAAGGTTATTATCTAATCAATTATGTGTTTGTATCATTTTTATCGTATATTTAATGAATTAATAACAATAAACTGAAAATTCACAAAAACGTGGAAAAACGGCAAAATATTGCCTAATTCGATGATATTTTTGTTTAAATCACATAAAGGAAAAGGGGATGATAAACGTCAAAATATTGCTAAATTCTATGATTTTTCATACGAAACAAAATGCAAGAAAACTTGCTTAAAATGCAATATTATGCGATATTCTGAGATTTGAAGGCCAAATCACATATCGTGATACTACATGAAATAGTATTGAAATATTGGTAAAAATGAATATATTTACGTAATATTAAACTACATGAAAAACGTGAAAAAAGTCACTATTTTACCATATTTGAGGATTTGAACTTCAAATCATAGAGCGAGGTTTCGTATTATTTAGATCCAAGAAAAGACATATGACAATGTTGTTTCCAATACAAATGATAAAAAACAATGTGTTTTCATTAGAATTAACTAAAATGTTCTTGTTTTTCCGTTTATATTACCGATGGAAGATGTACACGTAAAACCGTTCTAATCCGGCTGAAACGTCGATATTTGCAATAAAAACCGAATTTCTCCCCTTTTCAATATCTTACTCAGTATTTTAACGAGAAACAAATAGATGATTTAAAATGAAGTATTTAAGGTTATTATCTTATCAATTATGTGTTTGTATCATTTTTATCGTATATTTAATGAATTAATAACAATAAACTGAAAATTCACAAAAACGTGGAAAAACGGCAAAATATTGCCTAATTCGATGATATTTTGTTTAAATCACATAAAGGAGAAGGGGATGATAAACGTCAAAATATTGCTAAATTCGATGATTTTTCGTACGAAACAAAATGCAAGAAAACTTGCTTAAAATGCAATATTATGCGAAATTCTGAGATTTGAAGGCCATATCACATATCGTAATACTACATGAAATAGTATCGAAATATTGATAAAAATGAATATATTTACGTAATATCAAACTACATGATAATCGTAAAAAAAAGTCACTATTTAACCATATATGAGGATTTTAACTTCAAATCATAGAGCGAGGTTTCGTATTATTTAGATCCAAGAAAAGACATATGACAATGTTGTTTCCAATACAAATGATAAAAAAACAATGTGTTTTCATTAGAATTAACTAAAGTGTTCTTGATTTTCCGTTTATATTACCGATAAATGATGTACACGTAAAACCGCTCAAATCCGGCTGAAACGTCGATATTTGCAATAAAAACCGAACTTCTCCCCTTTTCAATATCTTACTCAGTATTTTAACGACAAACAAATAGATGATTGAAAATGAAGTATTTAAGGTTATTATCTAATCAATTATGTGTTTGTATCATTTTTATCGTATATTTAATGAATTAATAACAATAAACTGAAAATTCACAAAAACATGGAAAAACGGCAAAATATTGCCTAATTCGATGATATTTTTGTTTAAATCACATAAAGGAAAAGGGGATGATAAACGTCAATATATTGCTAAATTCTATGATTTTTCATACGAAACAAAATGCAAGAAAACTTGCTTAAAATGCAATATTATGCGATATTCTGAGATTTGAAGGCCAAATGACATATCGTGATACTACATGAAATAGTATCGAAATATTGGTAAAAATGAATATATTTACGTAATATTAAACTACATGAAAAACGTGAAAAAAGTCACTATTTTACCATATTTGAGGATTTGAACTTCAAATCATAGAGCGAGGTTTCGTATTATTTAGATCCAAGAAAAGACATATGACAATGTTGTTTCCAATACAAATGATAAAAAACAATGTGTTTTCATTAGAATTAACTAAAATGTTCTTGTTTTTCCGTTTATATTACCGATGGAAGATGTACACGTAAAACCGTTCTAATCCGGCTGAAACGTCGATATTTGCAATAAAAACCGAATTTCTCCCCTTTTCAATATCTTACTCAGTATTTTAACGAGAAACAAATAGATGATTGAAAATGAAGTATTTAAGGTTATTATCTAATCAATTATGTGTTTGCATCATTTTTATCGTATATATAATGAATTAATACCAATAAACTGAAAATTCACAAAAACGTGGAAAAACGGCAAAATATTGCCTAATTCGATGATATTTTGTTTTAATCACAGAAGGAAAAGGGGATAATAAACGTCAAAATATTGCTAAATTCGATGATTTTTCGTACGAAACAAAATGCAAGAAAACTTGCTTAAAATGCAATATTATGCGAAATTCTGAGATTTGAAGGCCATATCACATATCGTGATACTACATGAAATAGTATCGAAATATTGATAAAAATGAATATATTTACGTAATATCAAACTACATGATAATCGTAAAAAAAGTCACTATTTAACCATATATGAGGATTTTAACTTCAAATCATAGAGCGAGGTTTCGTATTATTTAGATCCAAGAAAAGACATATGACAATGTTGTTTCCAATACAAATGATAAAAAACAATGTGTTTTCATTAGAATTAACTAAAGTGTTCTTGATTTTCCGTTTATATTACCGATAAATGATGTACACGTAAAACCGCTCAAATCCGGCTGAAACGTCGATATTTGCAATAAAAACCGAATTTCTCCCCTTTTCAATATCTTACTCAGTATTTTAACGACAAACAAATAGATGATTGAAAATGAAGTATTTAAGGTTATTATCCAATCAATTATGTGTTTGTATCATTTTTATCGTATATTTAATGAATTAATAACAATAAACTGAAAATTCACAAAAACGTGGAAAAACGGCAAAATATTGCCTAATTCGATGATATTTTTGTTTAAATCACATAAAGGAAAAGGGGATGATAAACGTCAAAATATTGCTAAATTCTATGATTTTTCGTACGAAACAAAATGCAAGAAAACTTGCTTAAAATGCAATATTATGCGATATTCTGAGATTTGAAGGCCAAATGACATATCGTGATACTACATGAAATAGTATCGAAATATTGGTAAAAATGAATATATTTACGTAATATTAAACTACATGAAAAACGTGAAAAAGTCACTATTTTACCATATATGAGGATTTTAACTTCAAATCATAGAGCGAGGTTTCGTATTATTTAGATCCAAGAAAAGACATGAAAATGTTGTTTCCAATACAAATGATAAAAAAACAATGTGTTTTCATTAGAATTAACTAAAGTGTTCTTGATTTTCCGTTTATATTACCGATAAATGATGTACACGTAAAACCGCTCAAATCCGGCTGAAACGTCGATATTTGCAATAAAAACCGAACTTCTCCCCTTTTCAATATCTTACTCAGTATTTTAACGACAAACAAATAGATGATTGAAAATGAAGTATTTAAGGTTATTATCTAATCAATTATGTGTTTGTATAATTTGTATCGTATATTTAATGAATTAATACCAATAAACTGAAAATTCACAAAAACGTGGAAAAACGGCAAAATATTGCCTAATTCGATGATATTTTGTTTAAATCACAGAAGGAAAAGGGGATGATAAACGTCAAAATATTGCTAAATTCGATGATTTTTCGTACGAAACAAAATGCAAGAAAACTTGCTTAAAATGCAATATTATGCGAAATTCTGAGATTTGAAGGCCATATCACATATCGTAATACTACATGAAATAGTATCGAAATATTGATAAAAATTAATATATTTACGTAATATCAAACTACATGATAATCGTAAAAAAAGTCACTATTTAACCATATATGAGGATTTTAACTTCAAATCATAGAGCGAGGTTTCGTATTATTTAGATCCAAGAAAAGACATGAAAATGTTGTTTCCAATACAAATGATAAAAAACAATGTGTTTTCATTAGAATTAACTAAAGTGTTCTTGATTTTCCGTTTATATTACCGATAAATGATGTACACGTAAAACCGCTCAAATCCGGCTGAAACGTCGATATTTGCAATAAAAACCGAACTTCTTCCCTTTTCAATATCTTACTCAGTATTTTAACGACAAACAAATAGATGATTGAAAATGAAGTATTTAAGGTTATTATCTAATCAATTATGTGTTTGTATCATTTTTATCGTATATTTAATGAATTAATAACAATAAACTGAAAATTCACAAAAACGTGGAAAAACGGCAAAATATTGCCTAATTCGATGATATTTTTGTTTAAATCACATAAAGGAAAAGGGGATGATAAACGTCAAAATATTGCTAAATTCTATGATTTTTCATACGAAACAAAATGCAAGAAAACTTGCTTAAAATGCAATATTATGCGATATTCTGAGATTTGAAGGCCAAATCACATATCGTGATACTACATGAAATAGTATCGAAATATTGGTAAAAATGAATATATTTACGTAATATTAAACTACATGAAAAACGTGAAAAAAGTCACTATTTTACCATATTTGAGGATTTGAACTTCAAATCATAAAGCGAGGTTTCGTATTATTTAGATCCAAGAAAAGACATATGACAATGTTGTTTCCAATACAAATGATAAAAAACAATGTGTTTTCATTAGAATTAACTAAAATGTTCTTGTTTTTCCGTTTATATTACCGATGGAAGATGTACACGTAAAACCGTTCTAATCCGGCTGAAACGTCGATATTTGCAATAAAAACCGAATTTCTCCCCTTTTCAATATCTTACTCAGTATTTTAACGAGAAACAAATAGATGATTTAAAATGAAGTATTTAAGGTTATTATCTTATCAATTATGTGTTTGTATCATTTTTATCGTATATTTAATGAATTAATAACAATAAACTGAAAATTCACAAAAACGTGGAAAAACGGCAAAATATTGCCTAATTCGATGATATTTTGTTTAAATCACATAAAGGAGAAGGGGATGATAAACGTCAAAATATTGCTAAATTCGATGATTTTTCGTACGAAACAAAATGCAAGAAAACTTGCTTAAAATGCAATATTATGCGAAATTCTGAGATTTGAAGGCCATATCACATATCGTGATACTACATGAAATAGTATCGAAATATTGATAAAAATGAATATATTTACGTAATATCAAACTACATGATAATCGTAAAAAAAGTCACTATTTAACCATATATGAGGATTTTAACTTCAAATCATAGAGCGAGGTTTCGTATTATTTAGATCCAAGAAAAGACATATGACAATGTTGTTTCCAATACAAATGATAAAAAACAATGTGTTTTCATTAGAATTAACTAAAATGTTCTTGTTTTTCCGTTTATATTACCGATGGAAGATGTACACGTAAAACCGTTCTAATCCGGCTGAAACGTCGATATTTGCAATAAAAACCGAATTTCTCCCCTTTTCAATATCTTACTCAGTATTTTAACGAGAAACAAATAGATGATTTAAAATGAAGTATTTAAGGTTATTATCTTATCAATTATGTGTTTGTATCATTTTTATCGTATATTTAATGAATTAATAACAATAAACTGAAAATTCACAAAAACGTGGAAAAACGGCAAAATATTGCCTAATTCGATGATATTTTGTTTAAATCACATAAAGGAGAAGGGGATGATAAACGTCAAAATATTGCTAAATTCGATGATTTTTCGTACGAAACAAAATGCAAGAAAACTTGCTTAAAATGCAATATTATGCGAAATTCTGAGATTTGAAGGCCATATCACATATCGTAATACTACATGAAATAGTATCGAAATATTGATAAAAATGAATATATTTACGTAATATCAAACTACATGATAATCGTAAAAAAAAGTCACTATTTAACCATATATGAGGATTTTAACTTCAAATCATAGAGCGAGGTTTCGTATTATTTAGATCCAAGAAAAGACATATGACAATGTTGTTTCCAATACAAATGATAAAAAAACAATGTGTTTTCATTAGAATTAACTAAAGTGTTCTTGATTTTCCGTTTATATTACCGATAAATGATGTACACGTAAAACCGCTCAAATCCGGCTGAAACGTCGATATTTGCAATAAAAACCGAACTTCTCCCCTTTTCAATATCTTACTCAGTATTTTAACGACAAACAAATAGATGATTGAAAATGAAGTATTTAAGGTTATTATCTAATCAATTATGTGTTTGTATCATTTTTATCGTATATTTAATGAATTAATAACAATAAACTGAAAATTCACAAAAACGTGGAAAAACGGCAAAATATTGCCTAATTCGATGATATTTTTGTTTAAATCACATAAAGGAAAAGGGGATGATAAACGTCAAAATATTGCTAAATTCTATGATTTTTCATACGAAACAAAATGCAAGAAAACTTGCTTAAAATGCAATATTATGCGATATTCTGAGATTTGAAGGCCAAATGACATATCGTGATACTACATGAAATAGTATCGAAATATTGGTAAAAATGAATATATTTACGTAATATTAAACTACATGAAAAACGTGAAAAAAGTCACTATTTTACCATATTTGAGGATTTGAACTTCAAATCATAAAGCGAGGTTTCGTATTATTTAGATCCAAGAAAAGACATATGACAATGTTGTTTCCAATACAAATGATAAAAAACAATGTGTTTTCATTAGAATTAACTAAAATGTTCTTGTTTTTCCGTTTATATTACCGATGGAAGATGTACACGTAAAACCGTTCTAATCCGGCTGAAACGTCGATATTTGCAATAAAAACCGAATTTCTCCCCTTTTCAATATCTTACTCAGTATTTTAACGAGAAACAAATAGATGATTGAAAATGAAGTATTTAAGGTTATTATCTAATCAATTATGTGTTTGCATCATTTTTATCGTATATATAATGAATTAATACCAATAAACTGAAAATTCACAAAAACGTGGAAAACGGCAAAATATTGCCTAATTCGATGATATTTTGTTTTAATCACAGAAGGAAAAGGGGATAATAAACGTCAAAATATTGCTAAATTCGATGATTTTTCGTACGAAACAAAATGCAAGAAAACTTGCTTAAAATGCAATATTATGCGAAATTCTGAGATTTGAAGGCCATATCACATATCGTGATACTACATGAAATAGTATCGAAATATTGATAAAAATGAATATATTTACGTAATATCAAACTACATGATAATCGTAAAAAAAGTCACTATTTAACCATATATGAGGATTTTAACTTCAAATCATAGAGCGAGGTTTCGTATTATTTAGATCCAAGAAAAGACATATGACAATGTTGTTTCCAATACAAATGATAAAAAACAATGTGTTTTCATTAGAATTAACTAAAATGTTCTTGTTTTTCCGTTTATATTACCGATGGAAGATGTACACGTAAAACCGTTCTAATCCGGCTGAAACGTCGATATTTGCAATAAAAACCGAATTTCTCCCCTTTTCAATATCTTACTCAGTATTTTAACGAGAAACAAATAGATGATTTAAAATGAAGTATTTAAGGTTATTATCTTATCAATTATGTGTTTGTATCATTTTTATCGTATATTTAATGAATTAATAACAATAAACTGAAAATTCACAAAAACGTGGAAAAACGGCAAAATATTGCCTAATTCGATGATATTTTGTTTAAATCACATAAAGGAGAAGGGGATGATAAACGTCAAAATATTGCTAAATTCGATGATTTTTCGTACGAAACAAAATGCAAGAAAACTTGCTTAAAATGCAATATTATGCGAAATTCTGAGATTTGAAGGCCATATCACATATCGTAATACTACATGAAATAGTATCGAAATATTGATAAAAATGAATATATTTACGTAATATCAAACTACATGATAATCGTAAAAAAAAGTCACTATTTAACCATATATGAGGATTTTAACTTCAAATCATAGAGCGAGGTTTCGTATTATTTAGATCCAAGAAAAGACATATGACAATGTTGTTTCCAATACAAATGATAAAAAAACAATGTGTTTTCATTAGAATTAACTAAAGTGTTCTTGATTTTCCGTTTATATTACCGATAAATGATGTACACGTAAAACCGCTCAAATCCGGCTGAAACGTCGATATTTGCAATAAAAACCGAACTTCTCCCCTTTTCAATATCTTACTCAGTATTTTAACGACAAACAAATAGATGATTGAAAATGAAGTATTTAAGGTTATTATCTAATCAATTATGTGTTTGTATCATTTTTATCGTATATTTAATGAATTAATAACAATAAACTGAAAATTCACAAAAACATGGAAAAACGGCAAAATATTGCCTAATTCGATGATATTTTTGTTTAAATCACATAAAGGAAAAGGGGATGATAAACGTCAAAATATTGCTAAATTCTATGATTTTTCATACGAAACAAAATGCAAGAAAACTTGCTTAAAATGCAATATTATGCGATATTCTGAGATTTGAAGGCCAAATGACATATCGTGATACTACATGAAATAGTATCGAAATATTGGTAAAAATGAATATATTTACGTAATATTAAACTACATGAAAAACGTGAAAAAAGTCACTATTTTACCATATTTGAGGATTTGAACTTCAAATCATAAAGCGAGGTTTCGTATTATTTAGATCCAAGAAAAGACATATGACAATGTTGTTTCCAATACAAATGATAAAAAACAATGTGTTTTCATTAGAATTAACTAAAATGTTCTTGTTTTTCCGTTTATATTACCGATGGAAGATGTACACGTAAAACCGTTCTAATCCGGCTGAAACGTCGATATTTGCAATAAAAACCGAATTTCTCCCCTTTTCAATATCTTACTCAGTATTTTAACGAGAAACAAATAGATGATTGAAAATGAAGTATTTAAGGTTATTATCTAATCAATTATGTGTTTGCATCATTTTTATCGTATATATAATGAATTAATACCAATAAACTGAAAATTCACAAAAACGTGGAAAACGGCAAAATATTGCCTAATTCGATGATATTTTGTTTTAATCACAGAAGGAAAAGGGGATAATAAACGTCAAAATATTGCTAAATTCGATGATTTTTCGTACGAAACAAAATGCAAGAAAACTTGCTTAAAATGCAATATTATGCGAAATTCTGAGATTTGAAGGCCATATCACATATCGTGATACTACATGAAATAGTATCGAAATATTGATAAAAATGAATATATTTACGTAATATCAAACTACATGATAATCGTAAAAAAAGTCACTATTTAACCATATATGAGGATTTTAACTTCAAATCATAGAGCGAGGTTTCGTATTATTTAGATCCAAGAAAAGACATATGACAATGTTGTTTCCAATACAAATGATAAAAAACAATGTGTTTTCATTAGAATTAACTAAAATGTTCTTGTTTTTCCGTTTATATTACCGATGGAAGATGTACACGTAAAACCGTTCTAATCCGGCTGAAACGTCGATATTTGCAATAAAAACCGAATTTCTCCCCTTTTCAATATCTTACTCAGTATTTTAACGAGAAACAAATAGATGATTTAAAATGAAGTATTTAAGGTTATTATCTTATCAATTATGTGTTTGTATCATTTTTATCGTATATTTAATGAATTAATAACAATAAACTGAAAATTCACAAAAACGTGGAAAAACGGCAAAATATTGCCTAATTCGATGATATTTTGTTTAAATCACATAAAGGAGAAGGGGATGATAAACGTCAAAATATTGCTAAATTCGATGATTTTTCGTACGAAACAAAATGCAAGAAAACTTGCTTAAAATGCAATATTATGCGAAATTCTGAGATTTGAAGGCCATATCACATATCGTAATACTACATGAAATAGTATCGAAATATTGATAAAAATGAATATATTTACGTAATATCAAACTACATGATAATCGTAAAAAAAAGTCACTATTTAACCATATATGAGGATTTTAACTTCAAATCATAGAGCGAGGTTTCGTATTATTTAGATCCAAGAAAAGACATATGACAATGTTGTTTCCAATACAAATGATAAAAAAACAATGTGTTTTCATTAGAATTAACTAAAGTGTTCTTGATTTTCCGTTTATATTACCGATAAATGATGTACACGTAAAACCGCTCAAATCCGGCTGAAACGTCGATATTTGCAATAAAAACCGAACTTCTCCCCTTTTCAATATCTTACTCAGTATTTTAACGACAAACAAATAGATGATTGAAAATGAAGTATTTAAGGTTATTATCTAATCAATTATGTGTTTGTATCATTTTTATCGTATATTTAATGAATTAATAACAATAAACTGAAAATTCACAAAAACATGGAAAAACGGCAAAATATTGCCTAATTCGATGATATTTTTGTTTAAATCACATAAAGGAAAAGGGGATGATAAACGTCAAAATATTGCTAAATTCTATGATTTTTCATACGAAACAAAATGCAAGAAAACTTGCTTAAAATGCAATATTATGCGATATTCTGAGATTTGAAGGCCAAATGACATATCGTGATACTACATGAAATAGTATCGAAATATTGGTAAAAATGAATATATTTACGTAATATTAAACTACATGAAAAACGTGAAAAAAGTCACTATTTTACCATATTTGAGGATTTGAACTTCAAATCATAGAGCGAGGTTTCGTATTATTTAGATACAAGAAAAGACATATGACAATGTTGTTTCCAATACAAATGATAAAAAACAATGTGTTTTCATTAGAATTAACTAAAATGTTCTTGTTTTTCCGTTTATATTACCGATGGAAGATGTACACGTAAAACCGTTCTAATCCGGCTGAAACGTCGATATTTGCAATAAAAACCGAATTTCTCCCCTTTTCAATATCTTACTCAGTATTTTAACGAGAAACAAATAGATGATTGAAAATGAAGTATTTAAGGTTATTATCTAATCAATTATGTGTTTGCATCATTTTTATCGTATATATAATGAATTAATACCAATAAACTGAAAATTCACAAAAACGTGGAAAAACGGCAAAATATTGCCTAATTCGATGATATTTTGTTTTAATCACAGAAGGAAAAGGGGATAATAAACGTCAAAATATTGCTAAATTCGATGATTTTTCGTACGAAACAAAATGCAAGAAAACTTGCTTAAAATGCAATATTATGCGAAATTCTGAGATTTGAAGGCCATATCACATATCGTGATACTACATGAAATAGTATCGAAATATTGATAAAAATTAATATATTTACGTAATATCAAACTACATGATAATCGTAAAAAAAGTCACTATTTAACCATATATGAGGATTTTAACTTCAAATCATAGAGCGAGGTTTCGTATTATTTAGATCCAAGAAAAGACATATGACAATGTTGTTTCCAATACAAATGATAAAAAACAATGTGTTTTCATTAGAATTAACTAAAGTGTTCTTGATTTTCCGTTTATATTACCGATAAATGATGTACACGTAAAACCGCTCAAATCCGGCTGAAACGTCGATATTTGCAATAAAAACCGAATTTCTCCCCTTTTCAATATCTTACTCAGTATTTTAACGACAAACAAATAGATGATTGAAAATGAAGTATTTAAGGTTATTATCCAATCAATTATGTGTTTGTATCATTTTTATCGTATATTTAATGAATTAATAACAATAAACTGAAAATTCACAAAAACGTGGAAAAACGGCAAAATATTGCCTAATTCGATGATATTTTTGTTTAAATCACATAAAGGAAAAGGGGATGATAAACGTCAAAATATTGCTAAATTCTATGATTTTTCGTACGAAACAAAATGCAAGAAAACTTGCTTAAAATGCAATATTATGCGATATTCTGAGATTTGAAGGCCAAATGACATATCGTGATACTACATGAAATAGTATCGAAATATTGGTAAAAATGAATATATTTACGTAATATTAAACTACATGAAAAACGTGAAAAAGTCACTATTTTACCATATATGAGGATTTTAACTTCAAATCATAGAGCGAGGTTTCGTATTATTTAGATCCAAGAAAAGACATGAAAATGTTGTTTCCAATACAAATGATAAAAAACAATGTGTTTTCTTTAGAATTAACTAAAATGTTCTTGATTTTCCGTTTATATTACCAATGGAAGATGTATACGTAAAACCGCTCTAATCCGGCTGAAACGTCGATATATGCAATAAAAACAGAACTTCTTCCCTTTTCAATATCTTACTCAGTATTTTAACGAGAAACAAATAGATGATTGAAAATGAAGTATTTAAGGTTATTATCTAATCAATTATGTGTTCGCATCATTTTTGTCGTATATATAATGAATTAATACCAATAAACTGAAAATTCACAAAAACGTGGAAAAACGGCAAAATATTGCCTAATTCGATGATATTTTATTTAAATCACAGAAGGAAAAGGGGATGATAAACGTCAAAATATTGCTAAATTCGATGATTTTTCGTACGAAACAAAATGCAAGAAAACTTGCTTAAAATGCAATATTATGCGAAATTCTGAGATTTGAAGGCCATATCACATATCGTAATACTACATGAAATAGTATCGAAATATTGATAAAAATTAATATATTTACGTAATATCAAACTACATGATAATCGTAAAAAAAGTCACTATTTAACCATATATGAGGATTTTAACTTCAAATCATAGAGCGAGGTTTCGTATTATTTAGATCCAAGAAAAGACATGAAAATGTTGTTTCCAATACAAATGATAAAAAACAATGTGTTTTCATTAGAATTAACTAAAGTGTTCTTGATTTTCCGTTTATATTACCGATAAATGATGTACACGTAAAACCGCTCAAATCCGGCTGAAACGTCGATATTTGCAATAAAAACCGAACTTCTTCCCTTTTCAATATCTTACTCAGTATTTTAACGACAAACAAATAGATGATTGAAAATGAAGTATTTAAGGTTATTATCTAATCAATTATGTGTTTGTATCATTTTTATCGTATATTTAATGAATTAATAACAATAAACTGAAAATTCACAAAAACGTGGAAAAACGGCAAAATATTGCCTAATTCGATGATATTTTTGTTTAAATCACATAAAGGAAAAGGGGATGATAAACGTCAAAATATTGCTAAATTCTATGATTTTTCATACGAAACAAAATGCAAGAAAACTTGCTTAAAATGCAATATTATGCGATATTCTGAGATTTGAAGGCCAAATCACATATCGTGATACTACATGAAATAGTATCGAAATATTGGTAAAAATGAATATATTTACGTAATATTAAACTACATGAAAAACGAGAAAAAAGTCACTATTTTACCATATTTGAGGATTTGAACTTCAAATCATAGAGCGAGGTTTCGTATTATTTAGATCCAAGAAAAGACATATGACAATGTTGTTTCCAATACAAATGATAAAAAACAATGTGTTTTCATTAGAATTAACTAAAATGTTCTTGTTTTTCCGTTTATATTACCGATGGAAGATGTACACGTAAAACCGTTCTAATCCGGCTGAAACGTCGATATTTGCAATAAAAACCGAATTTCTCCCCTTTTCAATATCTTACTCAGTATTTTAACGAGAAACAAATAGATGATTTAAAATGAAGTATTTAAGGTTATTATCTTATCAATTATGTGTTTGTATCATTTTTATCGTATATTTAATGAATTAATAACAATAAACTGAAAATTCACAAAAACGTGGAAAAACGGCAAAATATTGCCTAATTCGATGATATTTTGTTTAAATCACATAAAGGAGAAGGGGATGATAAACGTCAAAATATTGCTAAATTCGATGATTTTTCGTACGAAACAAAATGCAAGAAAACTTGCTTAAAATGCAATATTATGCGAAATTCTGAGATTTGAAGGCCATATCACATATCGTAATACTACATGAAATAGTATCGAAATATTGATAAAAATGAATATATTTACGTAATATCAAACTACATGATAATCGTAAAAAAAAGTCACTATTTAACCATATATGAGGATTTTAACTTCAAATCATAGAGCGAGGTTTCGTATTATTTAGATCCAAGAAAAGACATATGACAATGTTGTTTCCAATACAAATGATAAAAAACAATGTGTTTTCATTAGAATTAACTAAAGTGTTCTTGATTTTCCGTTTATATTACCGATAAATGATGTACACGTAAAACCGCTCAAATCCGGCTGAAACGTTGATATTTGCAATAAAAACCGAACTTCTCCCCTTTTCAATATCTTACTCAGTATTTTAACGACAAACAAATAGATGATTGAAAATGAAGTATTTAAGGTTATTATCTAATCAATTATGTGTTTGTATCATTTTTATCGTATATTTAATGAATTAATAACAATAAACTGAAAATTCACAAAAACGTGGAAAAACGGCAAAATATTGCCTAATTCGATGATATTTTTGTTTAAATCACATAAAGGAAAAGGGGATGATAAACGTCAAAATATTGCTAAATTCTATGATTTTTCATACGAAACAAAATGCAAGAAAACTTGCTTAAAATGCAATATTATGCGATATTCTGAGATTTGAAGGCCAAATGACATATCGTGATACTACATGAAATAGTATCGAAATATTGGTAAAAATGAATATATTTACGTAATATTAAACTACATGAAAAACGTGAAAAAAGTCACTATTTTACCATATTTGAGGATTTGAACTTCAAATCATAAAGCGAGGTTTCGTATTATTTAGATCCAAGAAAAGACATATGACAATGTTGTTTCCAATACAAATGATAAAAAACAATGTGTTTTCATTAGAATTAACTAAAATGTTCTTGTTTTTCCGTTTATATTACCGATGGAAGATGTACACGTAAAACCGTTCTAATCCGGCTGAAACGTCGATATTTGCAATAAAAACCGAATTTCTCCCCTTTTCAATATCTTACTCAGTATTTTAACGAGAAACAAATAGATGATTGAAAATGAAGTATTTAAGGTTATTATCTAATCAATTATGTGTTTGCATCATTTTTATCGTATATATAATGAATTAATACCAATAAACTGAAAATTCACAAAAACGTGGAAAAACGGCAAAATATTGCCTAATTCGATGATATTTTGTTTTAATCACAGAAGGAAAAGGGGATAATAAACGTCAAAATATTGCTAAATTCGATGATTTTTCGTACGAAACAAAATGCAAGAAAACTTGCTTAAAATGCAATATTATGCGAAATTCTGAGATTTGAAGGCCATATCACATATCGTGATACTACATGAAATAGTATCGAAATATTGATAAAAATGAATATATTTACGTAATATCAAACTACATGATAATCGTAAAAAAAGTCACTATTTAACCATATATGAGGATTTTAACTTCAAATCATAGAGCGAGGTTTCGTATTATTTAGATCCAAGAAAAGACATATGACAATGTTGTTTCCAATACAAATGATAAAAAACAATGTGTTTTCATTAGAATTAACTAAAGTGTTCTTGATTTTCCGTTTATATTACCGATAAATGATGTACACGTAAAACCGCTCAAATCCGGCTGAAACGTCGATATTTGCAATAAAAACCGAATTTCTCCCCTTTTCAATATCTTACTCAGTATTTTAACGACAAACAAATAGATGATTGAAAATGAAGTATTTAAGGTTATTATCCAATCAATTATGTGTTTGTATCATTTTTATCGTATATTTAATGAATTAATAACAATAAACTGAAAATTCACAAAAACGTGGAAAAACGGCAAAATATTGCCTAATTCGATGATATTTTTGTTTAAATCACATAAAGGAAAAGGGGATGATAAACGTCAAAATATTGCTAAATTCTATGATTTTTCGTACGAAACAAAATGCAAGAAAACTTGCTTAAAATGCAATATTATGCGATATTCTGAGATTTGAAGGCCAAATCACATATCGTGATACTACATGAAATAGTATCGAAATATTGATAACAATGAATATATTTACGTAATATCAAACTACATGATAATCGTAAAAAAAGTCACTATTTAACCATATATGAGGATTTTAACTTCAAATCATAGAGCGAGGTTTCGTATTATTTAGATCCAAGAAAAGACATGAAAATGTTGTTTCCAATACAAATGATAAAAAACAATGTGTTTTCATTAGAATTAACTAAAGTGTTCTTGATTTTCCGTTTATATTACCGATAAATGATGTACACGTAAAACCGCTCAAATCCGGCTGAAACGTCGATATTTGCAATAAAAACCGAATTTCTCCCCTTTTCAATATCTTACTCAGTATTTTAACGACAAACAAATAGATGATTGAAAATGAAGTATTTAAGGTTATTATCCAATCAATTATGTGTTTGTATCATTTTTATCGTATATTTAATGAATTAATAACAATAAACTGAAAATTCACAAAAACGTGGAAAAACGGCAAAATATTGCCTAATTCGATGATATTTTTGTTTAAATCACATAAAGGAAAAGGGGATGATAAACGTCAAAATATTGCTAAATTCTATGATTTTTCATACGAAACAAAATGCAAGAAAACTTGCTTAAAATGCAATATTATGCGAAGTTCTGAGATTTGAAGGCCAAATCACATATCGTGATACTACATGAAATAGTATCGAAATATTGGTAAAAATGAATATATTTACGTAATATTAAACTACATGAAAAACGTGAAAAAAGTCACTATTTTACCATATTTGAGGATTTGAACTTCAAATCATAGAGCGAGGTTTCGTATTATTTAGATCCAAGAAAAGACATATGACAATGTTGTTTCCAATACAAATGATAAAAAACAATGTGTTTTCATTAGAATTAACTAAAATGTTCTTGTTTTTCCGTTTATATTACCGATGGAAGATGTACACGTAAAACCGTTCTAATCCGGCTGAAACGTCGATATTTGCAATAAAAACCGAATTTCTCCCCTTTTCAATATCTTACTCAGTATTTTAACGAGAAACAAATAGATGATTTAAAATGAAGTATTTAAGGTTATTATCTTATCAATTATGTGTTTGTATCATTTTTATCGTATATTTAATGAATTAATAACAATAAACTGAAAATTCACAAAAACGTGGAAAAACGGCAAAATATTGCCTAATTCGATGATATTTTGTTTAAATCACATAAAGGAGAAGGGGATGATAAACGTCAAAATATTGCTAAATTCGATGATTTTTCGTACGAAACAAAATGCAAGAAAACTTGCTTAAAATGCAATATTATGCGAAGTTCTGAGATTTGAAGGCCATATCACATATCGTGATACTACATGAAATAGTATCGAAATATTGGTAAAAATGAATATATTTGCGTAATATCAAACTACATGATTACCGTGAAAAAGTCACTATTTTACCATATATAAGGATATAAACTTCAAATCATAGAGCGAGGTTTCGTATTATTTAGATCCAAGAAAAGACATGAAAATGTTGCTTTTAATACAAATGATAAAAAACAATGTGTTTTCTTTAGAATTAACTAAAATGTTCTTGATTTTATCGAAATATTGGTAAAAATGAATATATTTACGTAATATTAAACTACATGAAAAACGTGAAAAAAGTCACTATTTTACCATATTTGAGGATTTGAACTTCAAATCATAGAGCGAGGTTTCGTATTATATAGATCCAAGAAAAGACATATGACAATGTTGTTTCCAATACAAATGATAAAAAACAATGTGTTTTCATTAGAATTAACTAAAATGTTCTTGTTTTTCCGTTTATATTACCGATGGAAGATGTACACGTAAAACCGTTCTAATCCGGCTGAAACGTCGATATTTGCAATAAAAACCGAATTTCTCCCCTTTTCAATATCTTACTCAGTATTTTAACGGGAAACAAATAGATGATTGAAAATGAAGTATTTAAGGTTATTATCTAATCAATTATGTGTTTGCATCATTTTTATCGTTTATATAATGAATTAATACCAATAAACTGAAAATTCACAAAAACGTGGAAAAACGGCAAAATATTGCCTAATTCGATGATATTTTCTTTAAATCACAGAAGGAAAAGGGGATGATAAACGTCAAAATATTGCTAAATTCGATGATTTTTCGTTCGAAACAAAATGCAAGAAATCTTGCTTAAAATGCAATATTATGCGAAATTCTGAGATTTGAAGGCCATATCACATATCGTGATACTACATGAAATAGTATCGAAATATTGATAAAAATGAATATATTTACGTAATATCAAACTACATGATAATCGTAAAAAAAAGTCACTATTTAACCATATATGAGGATTTTAACTTCAAATCATAGAGCGAGGTTTCGTATTATTTAGATCCAAGAAAAGACATATGACAATGTTGTTTCCAATACAAATGATAAAAAACAATGTGTTTTCATTAGAATTAACTAAAGTTTTCTTGATTTTCCGTTTATATTACCGATAAATGATGTACACGTAAAACCGCTCAAATCCGGCTGAAACGTCGATATTTGCAATAAAAACCGAACTTCTCCCCTTTTCAATATCTTACTCAGTATTTTAACGACAAACAAATAGATGATTGAAAATGAAGTATTTAAGGTTATTATCCAATCAATTATGTGTTTGTATCATTTTTATCGTATATTTAATGAATTAAAACCAATAAACTGAAAATTCACAAAAACGTGGAAAAACGGCAAAATATTGCCTAATTCGATGATATTTTTGTTTAAATCACATAAAGGAAAAGGGGATGATGAACGTCAAAATATTGCTAAATTCTATGATTTTTCGTACGAAACAAAATGCAAGAAAACTTGCTTAAAATGCAATATTATGCGATATTCTGAGATTTGAAGGCCAAATCACATATCGTGATACTACATGAAATAGTATCGAAATATTGGTAAAAATGAATATATTTACGTAATATTAAACTACATGAAAAACGTGAAAAAAGTCACTATTTTACCATATTTGAGGATTTGAACTTCAAATCATAGAGCGAGGTTTCGTATTATTTAGATCCAAGAAAAGACGTATGACAATGTTGTTTCCAATACAAATGATAAAAAACAATGTGTTTTCATTAGAATTAACTAAAATGTTCTTGTTTTTCCGTTTATATTACCGATGGAAGATGTACACGTAAAACCGTTCTAATCCGGCTGAAACGTCGATATTTGCAATAAAAACCGAATTTCTCCCCTTTTCAATATCTTACTCAGTATTTTAACGAGAAACAAATAGATGATTTAAAATGAAGTATTTAAGGTTATTATCTTATCAATTATGTGTTTGTATCATTTTTATCGTATATTTAATGAATTAATAACAATAAACTGAAAATTCACAAAAACGTGGAAAAACGGCAAAATATTGCCTAATTCGATGATATTTTGTTTAATTCACATAAAGGAGAAGGGGATGATGAACGTCAAAATATTGCTAAATTCGATGATTTTTCGTACGAAACAAAATGCAAGAAAACTTGCTTAAAATGCAATATTATGCGAAGTTCTGAGATTTGAAGGACATATCACATATCGTGATACGACATGAAATAGTATCGAAATATTGGTAAAAATGAATATATTTGCGTAATATCAAACTACATGATTACCGTGAAAAAGTCACTATTTTACCATATATAAGGATATAAACTTCAAATCATAGAGCGAGGTTTCGTATTATTTAGATCCAAGAAAAGACATGAAAATGTTGCTTTTAATACAAATGATAAAAAACAATGTGTTTTCTTTAGAATTAACTAAAATGTTCTTGATTTTATCGAAATATTGGTAAAAATGAATATATTTACGTAATATTAAACTACATGAAAAACGTGAAAAAAGTCACTATTTTACCATATTTGAGGATTTGAACTTCAAATCATTGAGCGAGGTTTCGTATTATATAGATCCAAGAAAAGACATATGACAATGTTGTTTCCAATACAAATGATAAAAAACTATGTGTTTTCATTAGAATTAACTAAAATGTTCTTGTTTTTCCGTTTATATTACCGATGGAAGATGTACACGTAAAACCGTTCTAATCCGGCTGAAACGTCGATATTTGCAATAAAAACCGAATTTCTCCCCTTTTCAATATCTTACTCAGTATTTTAACGGGAAACAAATAGATGATTGAAAATGAAGTATTTAAGGTTATTATCTAATCAATTATGTGTTTGCATCATTTTTATCGTTTATATAATGAATTAATACCAATAAACTGAAAATTCACAAAAACGTGGAAAAACGGCAAAATATTGCCTAATTCGATGATATTTTCTTTAAATCACAGAAGGAAAAGGGGATGATAAACGTCAAAATATTGCTAAATTCGATGATTTTTCGTTCGAAACAAAATGCAAGAAATCTTGCTTAAAATGCAATATTATGCGAAATTCTGAGATTTGAAGGCCATATCACATATCGTGATACTACATGAAATAGTATCGAAATATTGATAAAAATGAATATATTTACGTAATATCAAACTACATGATAATCGTAAAAAAAAGTCACTATTTAACCATATATGAGGATTTTAACTTCAAATCATAGAGCGAGGTTTCGTATTATTTAGATCCAAGAAAAGACATATGACAATGTTGTTTCCAATACAAATGATAAAAAACAATGTGTTTTCATTAGAATTAACTAAAGTGTTCTTGATTTTCCGTTTATATTACCGATAAATGATGTACACGTAAAACCGCTCAAATCCGGCTGAAACGTCGATATTTGCAATAAAAACCGAACTTCTCCCCTTTTCAATATCTTACTCAGTATTTTAACGACAAACAAATAGATGATTGAAAATGAAGTATTTAAGGTTATTATCCAATCAATTATGTGTTTGTATCATTTTTATCGTATATTTAATGAATTAATAACAATAAACTGAAAATTCACAAAAACGTGGAAAAACGGCAAAATATTGCCTAATTCGATGATATTTTTGTTTAAATCACATAAAGGAAAAGGGGATGATGAACGTCAAAATATTGCTAAATTCTATGATTTTTCGTACGAAACAAAATGCAAGAAAACTTGCTTAAAATGCAATATTATGCGATATTCTGAGATTTGAAGGCCAAATCACATATCGTGATACTACATGAAATAGTATCGAAATATTGGTAAAAATGAATATATTTACGTAATATTAAACTACATGAAAAACGTGAAAAAAGTCACTATTTTACCATATTTGAGGATTTGAACTTCAAATCATAGAGCGAGGTTTCGTATTATTTAGATCCAAGAAAAGACGTATGACAATGTTGTTTCCAATACAAATGATAAAAAACAATGTGTTTTCATTAGAATTAACTAAAATGTTCTTGTTTTTCCGTTTATATTACCGATGGAAGATGTACACGTAAAACCGTTCTAATCCGGCTGAAACGTCGATATTTGCAATAAAAACCGAATTTCTCCCCTTTTCAATATCTTACTCAGTATTTTAACGAGAAACAAATAGATGATTTAAAATGAAGTATTTAAGGTTATTATCTTATCAATTATGTGTTTGTATCATTTTTATCGTATATTTAATGAATTAATAACAATAAACTGAAAATTCACAAAAACGTGGAAAAACGGCAAAATATTGCCTAATTCGATGATATTTTGTTTAATTCACATAAAGGAGAAGGGGATGATGAACGTCAAAATATTGCTAAATTCGATGATTTTTCGTACGAAACAAAATGCAAGAAAACTTGCTTAAAATGCAATATTATGCGAAGTTCTGAGATTTGAAGGACATATCACATATCGTGATACGACATGAAATAGTATCGAAATATTGGTAAAAATGAATATATTTGCGTAATATCAAACTACATGATTACCGTGAAAAAGTCACTATTTTACCATATATAAGGATATAAACTTCAAATCATAGAGCGAGGTTTCGTATTATTTAGATCCAAGAAAAGACATGAAAATGTTGCTTTTAATACAAATGATAAAAAACAATGTGTTTTCTTTAGAATTAACTAAAATGTTCTTGATTTTATCGAAATATTGGTAAAAATGAATATATTTACGTAATATTAAACTACATGAAAAACGTGAAAAAAGTCACTATTTTACCATATTTGAGGATTTGAACTTCAAATCATTGAGCGAGGTTTCGTATTATATAGATCCAAGAAAAGACATATGACAATGTTGTTTCCAATACAAATGATAAAAAACTATGTGTTTTCATTAGAATTAACTAAAATGTTCTTGTTTTTCCGTTTATATTACCGATGGAAGATGTACACGTAAAACCGTTCTAATCCGGCTGAAACGTCGATATTTGCAATAAAAACCGAATTTCTCCCCTTTTCAATATCTTACTCAGTATTTTAACGAGAAACAAATAGATAATTGAAAATGAAGTATTTAAGGTTATTATCTAATCAATTATGTGTTTGCATCATTTGTATCGTATATGTAATGAATTAATACCAATAAACTGAAAATTCACAAAAACGTGGAAAAACGGCAAAATATTGCCTAATTCGATGATATTTTCTTTAAATCACAGAAGGAAAAGGGGATGATAAACGTCAAAATATTGCTAAATTCGATGATTTTTCGTTCGAAACAAAATGCAAGAAAACTTGCTTAAAATGCAATATTATGCGAAATTCTGAGATTTGAAGGCCATATCACATATCGTGATACTACATGAAATAGTATCGAAATATTGATAAAAATGAATATATTTACGTAATATCAAACTACATGATAATCGTAAAAAAAAGTCACTATTTAACCATATATGAGGATTTTAACTTCAAATCATAGAGCGAGGTTTCGTATTATTTAGATCCAAGAAAAGACATATGACAATGTTGTTTCCAATACAAATGATAAAAAACAATGTGTTTTCATTAGAATTAACTAAAGTGTTCTTGATTTTCCGTTTATATTACCGATAAATGATGTACACGTAAAACCGCTCAAATCCGGCTGAAACGTCGATATTTGCAATAAAAACCGAACTTCTCCCCTTTTCAATATCTTACTCAGTATTTTAACGACAAACAAATAGATGATTGAAAATGAAGTATTTAAGGTTATTATCCAATCAATTATGTGTTTGTATCATTTTTATCGTATATTTAATGAATTAATAACAATAAACTGAAAATTCACAAAAACGTGGAAAAACGGCATAATATTGCCTAATTCGATGATATTTTTGTTTAAATCACATAAAGGAAAAGGGGATGATAAACGTCAAAATATTGCTAAATTCTATGATTTTTCGTACGAAACAAAATGCAAGAAAACTTGCTTAAAATGCAATATTATGCGATATTCTGAGATTTGAAGGCCAAATCAAATATCGTGATACTACATGAAATAGTATCGAAATATTGGTAAAAATGAATATATTTACGTAATATTAAACTACATGAAAAACGTGAAAAAAGTCACTATTTTACCATATTTGAGGATTTGAACTTCAAATCATAGAGCGAGGTTTCGTATTATTTAGATCCAAGAAAAGACGTATGACAATGTTGTTTCCAATACAAATGATAAAAAACAATGTGTTTTCATTAGAATTAACTAAAATGTTCTTGTTTTTCCGTTTATATTACCGATGGAAGATGTACACGTAAAACCGTTCTAATCCGGCTGAAACGTCAATATTTGCAATAAAAACCGAACTTTTCCCCTTTTCAATATCTTACTCAGTATTTTAACGAGAAACAAATAGATGATTTAAAATGAAGTATTTAAGGTTATTATCTTATCAATTATGTTTTTGTATCATTTTTATCGTATATTTAATGAATTAATAACAATAAACTGAAAATTCACAAAAACTTGGAAAAACGGCAAAATATTGCCTAATTCGATGATATTTTGTTTAAATCACAGAAGGAAAAGGGGATGATAAACGTCAAAATATTGCTAAATTCGATGATTTTTCGTACGAAACAAAATGCAAGAAAACTTGCTTAAAATGCAATATTATGCGAAATTCTGAGATTTGAAGGCCATATCACATATCGTGATACTACATGAAATAGTATCGAAATATTGGTAAAAATGAATATATTTGCGTAATATCAAACTACATGATTACCGTGAAAAAGTCACTATTTAACCATATATGAGGATTTTAACTTCAAATCATAGAGCGAGGTTTCGTATTATTTAGATCCAAGAAAAGACATGAAAATGTTGTTTCCAATACAAATGATAAAAAACAATGTGTTTTCTTTAGAATTAACTAAAATGTTCTTGATTTTCCGTTTATATTACCAATGGAAGATGTATACGTAAAACCGCTCTAATCCGGCTGAAACGTCGATATATGCAATAAAAACAGAACTCTCCCCTTTTCAATATCTTACTCAGTATTTTAACGAGAAACAAATAGATGATTGAAAATGAAGTATTTAAGGTTATTATCTAATCAATTATGTGTTTGCATCATTTTTATCGTATATATAATGAATTAATACCAATAAACTGAAAATTCACAAAAACGTGGAAAAACGGCAAAATATTGCCTAATTCGATGATATTTTGTTTAAATCACAGAAGGAAAAGGGGATGATAAACGTCAAAATATTGCTAAATTCGATGATTTTTCGTACGAAACAAAATGCAAGAAAACTTGCTTAAAATGCAATATTATGCGAAATTCTGAGATTTGAAGGCCATATCACATATCGTGATACTTCATGAAATAGTATCGAAATATTGATAGAAATGAATATATTTACGTAATATCAAACTACATGATAATCGTAAAAAAAGTGACTATTTACCCATATATGAGGATTTTAACTTCAAATCATAGAGCGAGGTTTCGTATTATTTAGATCCAAGAAAAGACATATGACAATGTTGTTTCCAATACAAATGATAAAAAACAATGTGTTTTCATTAGAATTAACTAAAATGTTCTTGATTTTCCGTTTATAATACCGATGGAAGATGTACACGTAAACCCGCTCTAATCCGGCTGAAACGTCGATATTTGCAATAAAAACCGAACTTCTCCCCTTTTCAATATCTTACTCTGTATTTTAACGAGAAACAAATAGATGATTGAAAATGAGGTATTTAAGGTTATTATCTAATCAATTATGTGTTTGTATCATTTTTATCGTATATTTAATGAATTAATAACAATAAACTGAAAATTCACAAAAACGTGGAAAAACGGCAAAATATTGCCTAATTCGATGATATTTTGTTTAAATCACATAAAGGAGAAGGGGATGATAAACGTCAAAATATTGCTAAATTCGATGATTTTTCGTACGAAACAAAATGCAAGAAAACTTGCTTAAAATGCAATATTATGCGAAATTCTGATATTTGAAGGCCATATCACATATCGTAATACTACATGAAATAGTATCGAAATATTGATAAAAATGAATATATTTACGTAATATCAAACTACATGATAATCGTAAAAAAAAGTCACTATTTAACCATATATGAGGATTTTAACTTCAAATCATAGAGCGAGGTTTCGTATTATTTAGATCCAAGAAAAGACATATGACAATGTTGTTTCCAATACAAATGATAAAAAAACAATGTGTTTTCATTAGAATTAACTAAAGTGTTCTTGATTTTCCGTTTATATTACCGATAAATGATGTACACGTAAAACCGCTCAAATCCGGCTGAAACGTCGATATTTGCAATAAAAACCGAACTTCTCCCCTTTTCAATATCTTACTCAGTATTTTAACGACAAACAAATAGATGATTGAAAATGAAGTATTTAAGGTTATTATCTAATCAATTATGTGTTTGTATCATTTTTATCGTATCTTTAATGAATTAATAACAATAAACTGAAAATTCACAAAAACGTGGAAAAACGGCAAAATATTGCCTAATTCGATGATATTTTTGTTTAAATCACATAAAGGAAAAGGGGATGATAAACGTCAAAATATTGCTAAATTCTATGATTTTTCATACGAAACAAAATGCAAGAAAACTTGCTTAAAATGCAATATTATGCGATATTCTGAGATTTGAAGGCCAAATGACATATCGTGATACTACATGAAATAGTATCGAAATATTGGTAAAAATGAATATATTTACGTAATATTAAACTACATGAAAAACGTGAAAAAAGTCACTATTTTACCATATTTGAGGATTTGAACTTCAAATCATAAAGCGAGGTTTCGTATTATTTAGATCCAAGAAAAGACATATGACAATGTTGTTTCCAATACAAATGATAAAAAACAATGTGTTTTCATTAGAATTAACTAAAATGTTCTTGTTTTTCCGTTTATATTACCGATGGAAGATGTACACGTAAAACCGTTCTAATCCGGCTGAAACGTCGATATTTGCAATAAAAACCGAATTTCTCCCCTTTTCAATATCTTACTCAGTATTTTAACGAGAAACAAATAGATGATTGAAAATGAAGTATTTAAGGTTATTATCTAATCAATTATGTGTTTGCATCATTTTTATCGTATATATAATGAATTAATACCAATAAACTGAAAATTCACTAAAACGTGGAAAAACGGCAAAATATTGCCTAATTCGATGATATTTTGTTTTAATCACAGAAGGAAAAGGGGATAATAAACGTCAAAATATTGCTAAATTCGATGATTTTTCGTACGAAACAAAATGCAAGAAAACTTGCTTAAAATGCAATATTATGCGAAATTCTGAGATTTGAAGGCCATATCACATATCGTGATACTTCATGAAATAGTATCGAAATATTGATAGAAATGAATATATTTACGTAATATCAAACTACATGATAATCGTAAAAAAAGTGACTATTTACCCATATATGAGGATTTTAACTTCAAATCATAGAGCGAGGTTTCGTATTATTTAGATCCAAGAAAAGACATATGACAATGTTGTTTCCAATACAAATGATAAAAAACAATGTGTTTTCATTAGAATTAACTAAAATGTTCTTGATTTTCCGTTTATAATACCGATGGAAGATGTACACGTAAACCCGCTCTAATCCGGCTGAAACGTCGATATTTGCAATAAAAACCGAACTTCTCCCCTTTTCAATATCTTACTCTGTATTTTAACGAGAAACAAATAGATGATTGAAAATGAGGTATTTAAGGTTATTATCTAATCAATTATGTGTTTGTATCATTTTTATCGTATATTTAATGAATTAATAACAATAAACTGAAAATTCACAAAAACGTGGAAAAACGGCAAAATATTGCCTAATTCGATGATATTTTGTTTAAATCACATAAAGGAGAAGGGGATGATAAACGTCAAAATATTGCTAAATTCGATGATTTTTCGTACGAAACAAAATGCAAGAAAACTTGCTTAAAATGCAATATTATGCGAAATTCTGATATTTGAAGGCCATATCACATATCGTAATACTACATGAAATAGTATCGAAATATTGATAAAAATGAATATATTTACGTAATATCAAACTACATGATAATCGTAAAAAAAAGTCACTATTTAACCATATATGAGGATTTTAACTTCAAATCATAGAGCGAGGTTTCGTATTATTTAGATCCAAGAAAAGACATATGACAATGTTGTTTCCAATACAAATGATAAAAAAACAATGTGTTTTCATTAGAATTAACTAAAGTGTTCTTGATTTTCCGTTTATATTACCGATAAATGATGTACACGTAAAACCGCTCAAATCCGGCTGAAACGTCGATATTTGCAATAAAAACCGAACTTCTCCCCTTTTCAATATCTTACTCAGTATTTTAACGACAAACAAATAGATGATTGAAAATGAAGTATTTAAGGTTATTATCTAATCAATTATGTGTTTGTATCATTTTTATCGTATCTTTAATGAATTAATAACAATAAACTGAAAATTCACAAAAACGTGGAAAAACGGCAAAATATTGCCTAATTCGATGATATTTTTGTTTAAATCACATAAAGGAAAAGGGGATGATAAACGTCAAAATATTGCTAAATTCTATGATTTTTCATACGAAACAAAATGCAAGAAAACTTGCTTAAAATGCAATATTATGCGATATTCTGAGATTTGAAGGCCAAATGACATATCGTGATACTACATGAAATAGTATCGAAATATTGGTAAAAATGAATATATTTACGTAATATTAAACTACATGAAAAACGTGAAAAAAGTCACTATTTTACCATATTTGAGGATTTGAACTTCAAATCATAAAGCGAGGTTTCGTATTATTTAGATCCAAGAAAAGACATATGACAATGTTGTTTCCAATACAAATGATAAAAAACAATGTGTTTTCATTAGAATTAACTAAAATGTTCTTGTTTTTCCGTTTATATTACCGATGGAAGATGTACACGTAAAACCGTTCTAATCCGGCTGAAACGTCGATATTTGCAATAAAAACCGAATTTCTCCCCTTTTCAATATCTTACTCAGTATTTTAACGAGAAACAAATAGATGATTGAAAATGAAGTATTTAAGGTTATTATCTAATCAATTATGTGTTTGCATCATTTTTATCGTATATATAATGAATTAATACCAATAAACTGAAAATTCACTAAAACGTGGAAAAACGGCAAAATATTGCCTAATTCGATGATATTTTGTTTTAATCACAGAAGGAAAAGGGGATAATAAACGTCAAAATATTGCTAAATTCGATGATTTTTCGTACGAAACAAAATGCAAGAAAACTTGCTTAAAATGCAATATTATGCGAAATTCTGAGATTTGAAGGCCATATCACATATCGTGATACTACATGAAATAGTATCGAAATATTGATAAAAATGAATATATTTACGTAATATCAAACTACATGATAATCGTAAAAAAAGTCACTATTTAACCATATATGAGGATTTTAACTTCAAATCATAGAGCGAGGTTTCGTATTATTTAGATCCAAGAAAAGACATATGACAATGTTGTTTCCAATAAAAATGATAAAAAACAATGTGTTTTCATTAGAATTAACTAAAGTGTTCTTGATTTTCCGTTTATATTACCGATAAATGATGTACACGTAAAACCGCTCAAATCCGGCTGAAACGTCGATATTTGCAATAAAAACCGAATTTCTCCCCTTTTCAATATCTTACTCAGTATTTTAACGACAAACAAATAGATGATTGAAAATGAAGTATTTAAGGTTATTATCCAATCAATTATGTGTTTGTATCATTTTTATCGTATATTTAATGAATTAATAACAATAAACTGAAAATTCACAAAAACGTGGAAAAACGGCAAAATATTGCCTAATTCGATGATATTTTTGTTTAAATCACATAAAGGAAAAGGGGATGATAAACGTCAAAATATTGCTAAATTCTATGATTTTTCGTACGAAACAAAATGCAAGAAAACTTGCTTAAAATGCAATATTATGCGATATTCTGAGATTTGAAGGCCAAATCACATATCGTGATACTACATGAAATAGTATCGAAATATTGATAACAATGAATATATTTACGTAATATCAAACTACATGATAATCGTAAAAAAAGTCACTATTTAACCATATATGAGGATTTTAACTTCAAATCATAGAGCGAGGTTTCGTATTATTTAGATCCAAGAAAAGACATGAAAATGTTGTTTCCAATACAAATGATAAAAAACAATGTGTTTTCATTAGAATTAACTAAAGTGTTCTTGATTTTCCGTTTATATTACCGATAAATGATGTACACGTAAAACCGCTCAAATCCGGCTGAAACGTCGATATTTGCAATAAAAACCGAATTTCTCCCCTTTTCAATATCTTACTCAGTATTTTAACGACAAACAAATAGATGATTTAAAATGAAGTATTTAAGGTTATTATCTTATCAATTATGTGTTTGTATCATTTTTATCGTATATTTAATGAATTAATAACAATAAACTGAAAATTCACAAAAACGTGGAAAAACGGCAAAATATTGCCTAATTCGATGATATTTTGTTTAAATCACATAAAGGAGAAGGGGATGATAAACGTCAAAATATTGCTAAATTCGATGATTTTTCGTACGAAACAAAATGCAAGAAAACTTGCTTAAAATGCAATATTATGCGAAGTTCTGAGATTTGAAGGCCATATCACATATCGTGATACTACATGAAATAGTATCGAAATATTGGTAAAAATGAATATATTTGCGTAATATCAAACTACATGATTACCGTGAAAAAGTCACTATTTTACCATATATAAGGATATAAACTTCAAATCATAGAGCGAGGTTTCGTATTATTTAGATCCAAGAAAAGACATGAAAATGTTGCTTTTAATACAAATGATAAAAAACAATGTGTTTTCTTTAGAATTAACTAAAATGTTCTTGATTTTATCGAAATATTGGTAAAAATGAATATATTTACGTAATATTAAAGTACATGAAAAACGTGAAAAAAGTCACTATTTTACCATATTTGAGGATTTGAACTTCAAATCATAGAGCGAGGTTTCGTATTATATAGATCCAAGAAAAGACATATGACAATGTTGTTTCCAATACAAATGATAAAAAACAATGTGTTTTCATTAGAATTAACTAAAATGTTCTTGTTTTTCCGTTTATATTACCGATGGAAGATGTACACGTAAAACCGTTCTAATCCGGCTGAAACGTCGATATTTGCAATAAAAACCGAATTTCTCCCCTTTTCAATATCTTACTCAGTATTTTAACGGGAAACAAATAGATGATTGAAAATGAAGTATTTAAGGTTATTATCTAATCAATTATGTGTTTGCATCATTTTTATCGTTTATATAATGAATTAATACCAATAAACTGAAAATTCACAAAAACGTGGAAAAACGGCAAAATATTGCCTAATTCGATGATATTTTCTTTAAATCACAGAAGGAAAAGGGGATGATAAACGTCAAAATATTGCTAAATTCGATGATTTTTCGTTCGAAACAAAATGCAAGAAATCTTGCTTAAAATGCAATATTATGCGAAATTCTGAGATTTGAAGGCCATATCACATATCGTGATACTACATGAAATAGTATCGAAATATTGATAAAAATGAATATATTTACGTAATATCAAACTACATGATAATCGTAAAAAAAAGTCACTATTTAACCATATATGAGGATTTTAACTTCAAATCATAGAGCGAGGTTTCGTATTATTTAGATCCAAGAAAAGACATATGACAATGTTGTTTCCAATACAAATGATAAAAAACAATGTGTTTTCATTAGAATTAACTAAAGTGTTCTTGATTTTCCGTTTATATTACCGATAAATGATGTACACGTAAAACCGCTCAAATCCGGCTGAAACGTCGATATTTGCAATAAAAACCGAACTTCTCCCCTTTTCAATATCTTACTCAGTATTTTAACGACAAACAAATAGATGATTGAAAATGAAGTATTTAAGGTTATTATCCAATCAATTATGTGTTTGTATCATTTTTATCGTATATTTAATGAATTAATAACAATAAACTGAAAATTCACAAAAACGTGGAAAAACGGCAAAATATTGCCTAATTCGATGATATTTTTGTTTAAATCACATAAAGGAAAAGGGGATGATGAACGTCAAAATATTGCTAAATTCTATGATTTTTCGTACGAAACAAAATGCAAGAAAACTTGCTTAAAATGCAATATTATGCGATATTCTGAGATTTGAAGGCCAAATCACATATCGTGATACTACATGAAATAGTATCGAAATATTGGTAAAAATGAATATATTTACGTAATATTAAACTACATGAAAAACGTGAAAAAAGTCACTATTTTACCATATTTGAGGATTTGAACTTCAAATCATAGAGCGAGGTTTCGTATTATTTAGATCCAAGAAAAGACGTATGACAATGTTGTTTCCAATACAAATGATAAAAAACAATGTGTTTTCATTAGAATTAACTAAAATGTTCTTGTTTTTCCGTTTATATTACCGATGGAAGATGTACACGTAAAACCGTTCTAATCCGGCTGAAACGTCGATATTTGCAATAAAAACCGAATTTCTCCCCTTTTCAATATCTTACTCAGTATTTTAACGAGAAACAAATAGATGATTTAAAATGAAGTATTTAAGGTTATTATCTTATCAATTATGTGTTTGTATCATTTTTATCGTATATTTAATGAATTAATAACAATAAACTGAAAATTCACAAAAACGTGGAAAAACGGCAAAATATTGCCTAATTCGATGATATTTTGTTTAATTCACATAAAGGAGAAGGGGATGATGAACGTCAAAATATTGCTAAATTCGATGATTTTTCGTACGAAACAAAATGCAAGAAAACTTGCTTAAAATGCAATATTATGCGAAGTTCTGAGATTTGAAGGCCATATCACATATCGTGATACGACATGAAATAGTATCGAAATATTGGTAAAAATGAATATATTTGCGTAATATCAAACTACATGATTACCGTGAAAAAGTCACTATTTTACCATATATAAGGATATAAACTTCAAATCATAGAGCGAGGTTTCGTATTATTTAGATCCAAGAAAAGACATGAAAATGTTGCTTTTAATACAAATGATAAAAAACAATGTGTTTTCTTTAGAATTAACTAAAATGTTCTTGATTTTATCGAAATATTGGTAAAAATGAATATATTTACGTAATATTAAACTACATGAAAAACGTGAAAAAAGTCACTATTTTACCATATTTGAGGATTTGAACTTCAAATCATAGAGCGAGGTTTCGTATTATATAGATCCAAGAAAAGACATATGACAATGTTGTTTCCAATACAAATGATAAAAAACAATGTGTTTTCATTAGAATTAACAAAAATGTTCTTGTTTTTCCGTTTATATTACCGATGGAAGATGTACACGTAAAACCGTTCTAATCCGGCTGAAACGTCGATATTTGCAATAAAAACCGAATTTCTCCCCTTTTCAATATCTTACTCAGTATTTTAACGGGAAACAAATAGATGATTGAAAATGAAGTATTTAAGGTTATTATCTAATCAATTATGTGTTTGCATCATTTTTATCGTTTATATAATGAATTAATACCAATAAACTGAAAATTCACAAAAACGTGGAAAAACGGCAAAATATTGCCTAATTCGATGATATTTTCTTTAAATCACAGAAGGAAAAGGGGATGATAAACGTCAAAATATTGCTAAATTCGATGATTTTTCGTTCGAAACAAAATGCAAGAAATCTTGCTTAAAATGCAATATTATGCGAAATTCTGAGATTTGAAGGCCATATCACATATCGTGATACTACATGAAATAGTATCGAAATATTGATAAAAATGAATATATTTACGTAATATCAAACTACATGATAATCGTAAAAAAAAGTCACTATTTAACCATATATGAGGATTTTAACTTCAAATCATAGAGCGAGGTTTCGTATTATTTAGATCCAAGAAAAGACATATGACAATGTTGTTTCCAATACAAATGATAAAAAACAATGTGTTTTCATTAGAATTAACTAAAGTGTTCTTGATTTTCCGTTTATATTACCGATAAATGATGTACACGTAAAACCGCTCAAATCCGGCTGAAACGTCGATATTTGCAATAAAAACCGAACTTCTCCCCTTTTCAATATCTTACTCAGTATTTTAACGACAAACAAATAGATGATTGAAAATTAAGTATTTAAGGTTATTATCCAATCAATTATGTGTTTGTATCATTTTTATCGTATATTTAATGAATTAATAACTATAAACTGAAAATTCACAAAAACGTGGAAAAACGGCAAAATATTGCCTAATTCGATGATATTTTTGTTTAAATCACATAAAGGAAAAGGGGATGATGAACGTCAAAATATTGCTAAATTCTATGATTTTTCGTACGAAACAAAATGCAAGAAAACTTGCTTAAAATGCAATATTATGCGATATTCTGAGATTTGAAGGCCAAATCACATATCGTGATACTACATGAAATAGTATCGAAATATTGGTAAAAATGAATATATTTACGTAATATTAAACTACATGAAAAACGTGAAAAAAGTCACTATTTTACCATATTTGAGGATTTGAACTTCAAATCATAGAGCGAGGTTTCGTATTATTTAGATCCAAGAAAAGACGTATGACAATGTTGTTTCCAATACAAATGATAAAAAACAATGTGTTTTCATTAGAATTAACTAAAATGTTCTTGTTTTTCCGTTTATATTACCGATGGAAGATGTACACGTAAAACCGTTCTAATCCGGCTGAAACGTCGATATTTGCAATAAAAACCGAATTTCTCCCCTTTTCAATATCTTACTCAGTATTTTAACGAGAAACAAATAGATGATTTAAAATGAAGTATTTAAGGTTATTATCTTATCAATTATGTGTTTGTATCATTTTTATCGTATATTTAATGAATTAATAACAATAAACTGAAAATTCACAAAAACGTGGAAAAACGGCAAAATATTGCCTAATTCGATTATATTTTGTTTAATTCACATAAAGGAGAAGGGGATGATGAACGTCAAAATATTGCTAAATTCGATGATTTTTCGTACGAAACAAAATGCAAGAAAACTTGCTTAAAATGCAATATTATGCGAAGTTCTGAGATTTGAAGGCCATATCACATATCGTGATACGACATGAAATAGTTTCGAAATATTGGTAAAAATGAATATATTTGCGTAATATCAAACTACATGATTACCGTGAAAAAGTCACTATTTTACCATATATAAGGATATAAACTTCAAATCATAGAGCGAGGTTTCGTATTATTTAGATCCAAGAAAAGACATGAAAATGTTGCTTTTAATACAAATGATAAAAAACAATGTGTTTTCTTTAGAATTAACTAAAATGTTCTTGATTTTATCGAAATATTGGTAAAAATGAATATATTTACGTAATATTAAACTACATGAAAAACGTGAAAAAAGTCACTATTTTACCATATTTGAGGATTTGAACTTCAAATCATAGAGCGAGGTTTCGTATTATATAGATCCAAGAAAAGACATATGACAATGTTGTTTCCAATACAAATGATAAAAAACAATGTGTTTTCATTAGAATTAACTAAAATGTTCTTGTTTTTCCGTTTATATTACCGATGGAAGATGTACACGTAAAACCGTTCTAATCCGGCTGAAACGTCGATATTTGCAATAAAAACCGAATTTCTCCCCTTTTCAATATCTTACTCAGTATTTTAACGGGAAACAAATAGATGATTGAAAATGAAGTATTTAAGGTTATTATCTAATCAATTATGTGTTTGCATCATTTTTATCGTTTATATAATGAATTAATACCAATAAACTGAAAATTCACAAAAACGTGGAAAAACGGCAAAATATTGCCTAATTCGATGATATTTTCTTTAAATCACAGAAGGAAAAGGGGATGATAAACGTCAAAATATTGCTAAATTCGATGATTTTTCGTTCGAAACAAAATGCAAGAAATCTTGCTTAAAATGCAATATTATGCGAAATTCTGAGATTTGAAGGCCATATCACATATCGTGATACTACATGAAATAGTATCGAAATATTGATAAAAATGAATATATTTACGTAATATCAAACTACATGATAATCGTAAAAAAAAGTCACTATTTAACCATATATGAGGATTTTAACTTCAAATCATAGAGCGAGGTTTCGTATTATTTAGATCCAAGAAAAGACATATGACAATGTTGTTTCCAATACAAATGATAAAAAACAATGTGTTTTCATTAGAATTAACTAAAGTGTTCTTGATTTTCCGTTTATATTACCGATAAATGATGTACACGTAAAACCGCTCAAATCCGGCTGAAACGTCGATATTTGCAATAAAAACCGAACTTCTCCCCTTTTCAATATCTTACTCAGTATTTTAACGACAAACAAATAGATGATTGAAAATGAAGTATTTAAGGTTATTATCCAATCAATTATGTGTTTGTATCATTTTTATCGTATATTTAATGAATTAATAACTATAAACTGAAAATTCACAAAAACGTGGAAAAACGGCAAAATATTGCCTAATTCGATGATATTTTTGTTTAAATCACATAAAGGAAAAGGGGATGATGAACGTCAAAATATTGCTAAATTCTATGATTTTTCGTACGAAACAAAATGCAAGAAAACTTGCTTAAAATGCAATATTATGCGATATTCTGAGATTTGAAGGCCAAATCACATATCGTGATACTACATGAAATAGTATCGAAATATTGGTAAAAATGAATATATTTACGTAATATTAAACTACATGAAAAACGTGAAAAAAGTCACTATTTTACCATATTTGAGGATTTGAACTTCAAATCATAGAGCGAGGTTTCGTATTATTTAGATCCAAGAAAAGACGTATGACAATGTTGTTTCCAATACAAATGATAAAAAACAATGTGTTTTCATTAGAATTAACTAAAATGTTCTTGTTTTTCCGTTTATATTACCGATGGAAGATGTACACGTAAAACCGTTCTAATCCGGCTGAAACGTCGATATTTGCAATAAAAACCGAATTTCTCCCCTTTTCAATATCTTACTCAGTATTTTAACGAGAAACAAATAGATGATTTAAAATGAAGTATTTAAGGTTATTATCTTATCAATTATGTGTTTGTATCATTTTTATCGTATATTTAATGAATTAATAACAATAAACTGAAAATTCACAAAAACGTGGAAAAACGGCAAAATATTGCCTAATTCGATGATATTTTGTTTAATTCACATAAAGGAGAAGGGGATGATGAACGTCAAAATATTGCTAAATTCGATGATTTTTCGTACGAAACAAAATGCAAGAAAACTTGCTTAAAATGCAATATTATGCGAAGTTCTGAGATTTGAAGGCCATATCACATATCGTGATACGACATGAAATAGTATCGAAATATTGGTAAAAATGAATATATTTGCGTAATATCAAACTACATGATTACCGTGAAAAAGTCACTATTTTACCATATATAAGGATATAAACTTCAAATCATAGAGCGAGGTTTCGTATTATTTAGATCCAAGAAAAGACATGAAAATGTTGCTTTTAATACAAATGATAAAAAACAATGTGTTTTCTTTAGAATTAACTAAAATGTTCTTGATTTTATCGAAATATTGGTAAAAATGAATATATTTACGTAATATTAAACTACATGAAAAACGTGAAAAAAGTCACTATTTTACCATATTTGAGGATTTGAACTTCAAATCATTGAGCGAGGTTTCGTATTATATAGATCCAAGAAAAGACATATGACAATGTTGTTTCCAATACAAATGATAAAAAACTATGTGTTTTCATTAGAATTAACTAAAATGTTCTTGTTTTTCCGTTTATATTACCGATGGAAGATGTACACGTAAAACCGTTCTAATCCGGCTGAAACGTCGATATTTGCAATAAAAACCGAATTTCTCCCCTTTTCAATATCTTACTCAGTATTTTAACGAGAAACAAATAGATAATTGAAAATGAAGTATTTAAGGTTATTATCTAATCAATTATGTGTTTGCATCATTTGTATCGTATATGTAATGAATTAATACCAATAAACTGAAAATTCACAAAAACGTGGAAAAACGGCAAAATATTGCCTAATTCGATGATATTTTCTTTAAATCACAGAAGGAAAAGGGGATGATAAACGTCAAAATATTGCTAAATTCGATGATTTTTCGTTCGAAACAAAATGCAAGAAAACTTGCTTAAAATGCAATATTATGCGAAATTCTGAGATTTGAAGGCCATATCACATATCGTGATACTACATGAAATAGTATCGAAATATTGATAAAAATGAATATATTTACGTAATATCAAACTACATGATAATCGTAAAAAAAAGTCACTATTTAACCATATATGAGGATTTTAACTTCAAATCATAGAGCGAGGTTTCGTATTATTTAGATCCAAGAAAAGACATATGACAATGTTGTTTCCAATACAAATGATAAAAAACAATGTGTTTTCATTAGAATTAACTAAAGTGTTCTTGATTTTCCGTTTATATTACCGATAAATGATGTACACGTAAAACCGCTCAAATCCGGCTGAAACGTCGATATTTGCAATAAAAACCGAACTTCTCCCCTTTTCAATATCTTACTCAGTATTTTAACGAAAAACAAATAGATGATTGAAAATGAAGTATTTAAGGTTATTATCCAATCAATTATGTGTTTGTATCATTTTTATCGTATATTTAATGAATTAATAACAATAAACTGAAAATTCACAAAAACGTGGAAAAACGGCATAATATTGCCTAATTCGATGATATTTTTGTTTAAATCACATAAAGGAAAAGGGGATGATAAACGTCAAAATATTGCTAAATTCTATGATTTTTCGTACGAAACAAAATGCAAGAAAACTTGCTTAAAATGCAATATTATGCGATATTCTGAGATTTGAAGGCCAAATCATATATCGTGATACTACATGAAATAGTATCGAAATATTGGTAAAAATGAATATATTTACGTAATATTAAACTACATGAAAAACGTGAAAAAAGTCACTATTTTACCATATTTGAGGATTTGAACTTCAAATCATAGAGCGAGGTTTCGTATTATTTAGATCCAAGAAAAGACGTATGACAATGTTGTTTCCAATACAAATGATAAAAAACAATGTGTTTTCATTAGAATTAACTAAAATGTTCTTGTTTTTCCGTTTATATTACCGATGGAAGATGTACACGTAAAACCGTTCTAATCCGGCTGAAACGTCAATATTTGCAATAAAAACCGAACTTTTCCCCTTTTCAATATCTTACTCAGTATTTTAACGAGAAACAAATAGATGATTTAAAATGAAGTATTTAAGGTTATTATCTTATCAATTATGTTTTTGTATCATTTTTATCGTATATTTAATGAATTAATAACAATAAACTGAAAATTCACAAAAACTTGGAAAAACGGCAAAATATTGCCTAATTCGATGATATTTTGTTTAAATCACAGAAGGAAAAGGGGATGATAAACGTCAAAATATTGCTAAATTCGATGATTTTTCGTACGAAACAAAATGCAAGAAAACTTGCTTAAAATGCAATATTATGCGAAATTCTGAGATTTGAAGGCCATATCACATATCGTGATACTACATGAAATAGTATCGAAATATTGGTAAAAATGAATATATTTGCGTAATATCAAACTACATGATTACCGTGAAAAAGTCACTATTTAACCATATATGAGGATTTTAACTTCAAATCATAGAGCGAGGTTTCGTATTATTTAGATCCAAGAAAAGACATGAAAATGTTGTTTCCAATACAAATGATAAAAAACAATGTGTTTTCTTTAGAATTAACTAAAATGTTCTTGATTTTCCGTTTATATTACCAATGGAAGATGTATACGTAAAACCGCTCTAATCCGGCTGAAACGTCGATATATGCAATAAAAACAGAACTCTCCCCTTTTCAATATCTTACTCAGTATTTTAACGAGAAACAAATAGATGATTGAAAATGAAGTATTTAAGGTTATTATCTAATCAATTATGTGTTTGCATCATTTTTATCGTATATATAATGAATTAATACCAATAAACTGAAAATTCACAAAAACGTGGAAAAACGGCAAAATATTGCCTAATTCGATGATATTTTGTTTAAATCACAGAAGGAAAAGGGGATGATAAACGTCAAAATATTGCTAAATTCGATGATTTTTCGTACGAAACAAAATGCAAGAAAACTTGCTTAAAATGCAATATTATGCGAAATTCTGAGATTTGAAGGCCATATCACATATCGTGATACTTCATGAAATAGTATCGAAATATTGATAGAAATGAATATATTTACGTAATATCAAACTACATGATAATCGTAAAAAAGTGACTATTTACCCATATATGAGGATTTTAACTTCAAATCATAGAGCGAGGTTTCGTATTATTTAGATCCAAGAAAAGACATATGACAATGTTGTTTCCAATACAAATGATAAAAAACAATGTGTTTTCATTAGAATTAACTAAAATGTTCTTGATTTTCCGTTTATAATACCGATGGAAGATGTACACGTAAACCCGCTCTAATCCGGCTGAAACGTCGATATTTGCAATAAAAACCGAACTTCTCCCCTTTTCAATATCTTACTCTGTATTTTAACGAGAAACAAATAGATGATTGAAAATGAGGTATTTAAGGTTATTATCTAATCAATTATGTGTTTGTATCATTTTTATCGTATATTTAATGAATTAATAACAATAAACTGAAAATTCACAAAAACGTGGAAAAACGGCAAAATATTCCCTAATTCGATGATATTTTTGTTTAAATCACATAAAGGAAAAGGGGATGATAAACGTCAAAATATTGCTAAATTCTATGATTTTTCGTACGAAACAAAATGCAAGAAAACTTGCTTAAAATGCAATATTATGCGATATTCTGAGATTTGAAGGCCAAATCACATATCGTGATACTACATGAAATAGTATCGAAATATTGGTAAAAATGAATATATTGACGTAATATTAAACTACATGAAAAACGTGAAAAAGTCACTATTTTACCATATTTGAGGATTTGAACTTCAAATCATAGAGCGAGGTTTCGTATTATTTAGATCCAAGAAAAGACATGACAATGTTGTTTCCAATACAAATGATAAAAAACAATGTGTTTTCTTTAGAATTAACTAAAATGTTCTTGATTTTCCGTTTATATTACCAATGGAAGATGTATACGTAAAACCGCTCTAATCCGGCTGAAACGTCGATATATGCAATAAAAACAGAACTCTCCCCTTTTCAATATCTTACTCAGTATTTTAACGAGAAACAAATAGATGATTGAAAATGAAGTATTTAAGGTTATTATCTAATCAATTATGTGTTTGCATCATTTTTATCGTATATATAATGAATTAATACCAATAAACTGAAAATTCACAAAAACGTGGAAAAACGGCAAAATATTGCCTAATTCGATGATATTTTGTTTAAATCACAGAAGGAAAAGGGGATGATAAACGTCAAAATATTGCTAAATTCGATGATTTTTCGTACGAAACAAAATGCAAGAAAACTTGCTTAAAATGCAATATTATGCGAAATTCTGAGATTTGAAGGCCATATCACATATCGTGATACTTCATGAAATAGTATCGAAATATTGATAGAAATGAATATATTTACGTAATATCAAACTACATGATAATCGTAAAAAAAGTGACTATTTACCCATATATGAGGATTTTAACTTCAAATCATAGAGCGAGGTTTCGTATTATTTAGATCCAAGAAAAGACATATGACAATGTTGTTTCCAATACAAATGATAAAAAACAATGTGTTTTCATTAGAATTAACTAAAATGTTCTTGATTTTCCGTTTATAATACCGATGGAAGATGTACACGTAAACCCGCTCTAATCCGGCTGAAACGTCGATATTTGCAATAAAAACCGAACTTCTCCCCTTTTCAATATCTTACTCTGTATTTTAACGAGAAACAAATAGATGATTGAAAATGAGGTATTTAAGGTTATTATCTAATCAATTATGTGTTTGTATCATTTTTATCGTATATTTAATGAATTAATAACAATAAACTGAAAATTCACAAAAACGTGGAAAAACGGCAAAATATTGCCTAATTCGATGATATTTTGTTTAAATCACATAAAGGAGAAGGGGATGATAAACGTCAAAATATTGCTAAATTCGATGATTTTTCGTACGAAACAAAATGCAAGAAAACTTGCTTAAAATGCAATATTATGCGAAATTCTGATATTTGAAGGCCATATCACATATCGTAATACTACATGAAATAGTATCGAAATATTGATAAAAATGAATATATTTACGTAATATCAAACTACATGATAATCGTAAAAAAAAGTCACTATTTAACCATATATGAGGATTTTAACTTCAAATCATAGAGCGAGGTTTCGTATTATTTAGATCCAAGAAAAGACATATGACAATGTTGTTTCCAATACAAATGATAAAAAAACAATGTGTTTTCATTAGAATTAACTAAAGTGTTCTTGATTTTCCGTTTATATTACCGATAAATGATGTACACGTAAAACCGCTCAAATCCGGCTGAAACGTCGATATTTGCAATAAAAACCGAACTTCTCCCCTTTTCAATATCTTACTCAGTATTTTAACGACAAACAAATAGATGATTGAAAATGAAGTATTTAAGGTTATTATCTAATCAATTATGTGTTTGTATCATTTTTATCGTATCTTTAATGAATTAATAACAATAAACTGAAAATTCACAAAAACGTGGAAAAACGGCAAAATATTGCCTAATTCGATGATATTTTTGTTTAAATCACATAAAGGAAAAGGGGATGATAAACGTCAAAATATTGCTAAATTCTATGATTTTTCATACGAAACAAAATGCAAGAAAACTTGCTTAAAATGCAATATTATGCGATATTCTGAGATTTGAAGGCCAAATGACATATCGTGATACTACATGAAATAGTATCGAAATATTGGTAAAAATGAATATATTTACGTAATATTAAACTACATGAAAAACGTGAAAAAAGTCACTATTCTACCATATTTGAGGATTTGAACTTCAAATCATAAAGCGAGGTTTCGTATTATTTAGATCCAAGAAAAGACATATGACAATGTTGTTTCCAATACAAATGATAAAAAACAATGTGTTTTCATTAGAATTAACTAAAATGTTCTTGTTTTTCCGTTTATATTACCGATGGAAGATGTACACGTAAAACCGTTCTAATCCGGCTGAAACGTCGATATTTGCAATAAAAACCGAATTTCTCCCCTTTTCAATATCTTACTCAGTATTTTAACGAGAAACAAATAGATGATTGAAAATAAAGTATTTAAGGTTATTATCTAATCAATTATGTGTTTGCATCATTTTTATCGTATATATAATGAATTAATACCAATAAACTGAAAATTCACAAAAACGTGGAAAAACGGCAAAATATTGCCTAATTCGATGATATTTTGTTTTAATCACAGAAGGAAAAGGGGATAATAAACGTCAAAATATTGCTAAATTCGATGATTTTTCGTACGAAACAAAATGCAAGAAAACTTGCTTAAAATGCAATATTATGCGAAATTCTGAGATTTGAAGGCCATATCACATATCGTGATACTACATGAAATAGTATCGAAATATTGATAAAAATGAATATATTTACGTAATATCAAACTACATGATAATCGTAAAAAAAGTCACTATTTAACCATATATGAGGATTTTAACTTCAAATCATAGAGCGAGGTTTCGTATTATTTAGATCCAAGAAAAGACATATGACAATGTTGTTTCCAATACAAATGATAAAAAACAATGTGTTTTCATTAGAATTAACTAAAGTGTTCTTGATTTTCCGTTTATATTACCGATAAATGATGTACACGTAAAACCGCTCAAATCCGGCTGAAACGTCGATATTTGCAATAAAAACCGAATTTCTCCCCTTTTCAATATCTTACTCAGTATTTTAACGACAAACAAATAGATGATTGAAAATGAAGTATTTAAGGTTATTATCCAATCAATTATGTGTTTGTATCATTTTTATCGTATATTTAATGAATTAATAACAATAAACTGAAAATTCACAAAAACGTGGAAAAACGGCAAAATATTGCCTAATTCGATGATATTTTTGTTTAAATCACATAAAGGAAAAGGGGATGATAAACGTCAAAATATTGCTAAATTCTATGATTTTTCGTACGAAACAAAATGCAAGAAAACTTGCTTAAAATGCAATATTATGCGATATTCTGAGATTTGAAGGCCAAATCACATATCGTGATACTACATGAAATAGTATCGAAATATTGATAACAATGAATATATTTACGTAATATCAAACTACATGATAATCGTAAAAAAAGTCACTATTTAACCATATATGAGGATTTTAACTTCAAATCATAGAGCGAGGTTTCGTATTATTTAGATCCAAGAAAAGACATGAAAATGTTGTTTCCAATACAAATGATAAAAAACAATGTGTTTTCATTAGAATTAACTAAAGTGTTCTTGATTTTCCGTTTATATTACCGATAAATGATGTACACGTAAAACCGCTCAAATCCGGCTGAAACGTCGATATTTGCAATAAAAACCGAATTTCTCCCCTTTTCAATATCTTACTCAGTATTTTAACGACAAACAAAAAGATGATTTAAAATGAAGTATTTAAGGTTATTATCTTATCAATTATGTGTTTGTATCATTTTTATCGTATATTTAATGAATTAATAACAATAAACTGAAAATTCACAAAAACGTGGAAAAACGGCAAAATATTGCCTAATTCGATGATATTTTGTTTAAATCACATAAAGGAGAAGGGGATGATAAACGTCAAAATATTGCTAAATTCGATGATTTTTCGTACGAAACAAAATGCAAGAAAACTTGCTTAAAATGCAATATTATGCGAAGTTCTGAGATTTGAAGGCCATATCACATATCGTGATACTACATGAAATAGTATCGAAATATTGGTAAAAATGAATATATTTGCGTAATATCAAACTACATGATTACCGTGAAAAAGTCACTATTTTACCATATATAAGGATATAAACTTCAAATCATAGAGCGAGGTTTCGTATTATTTAGATCCAAGAAAAGACATGAAAATGTTGCTTTTAATACAAATGATAAAAAACAATGTGTTTTCTTTAGAATTAACTAAAATGTTCTTGATTTTATCGAAATATTGGTAAAAATGAATATATTTACGTAATATTAAACTACATGAAAAACGTGAAAAAAGTCACTATTTTACCATATTTGAGGATTTGAACTTCAAATCATAGAGCGAGGTTTCGTATTATATAGATCCAAGAAAAGACATATGACAATGTTGTTTCCAATACAAATGATAAAAAACAATGTGTTTTCATTAGAATTAACTAAAATGTTCTTGTTTTTCCGTTTATATTACCGATGGAAGATGTACACGTAAAACCGTTCTAATCCGGCTGAAACGTCGATATTTGCAATAAAAACCGAATTTCTCCCCTTTTCAATATCTTACTCAGTATTTTAACGGGAAACAAATAGATGATTGAAAATGAAGTATTTAAGGTTATTATCTAATCAATTATGTGTTTGCATCATTTTTATCGTTTATATAATGAATTAATACCAATAAACTGAAAATTCACAAAAACGTGGAAAAACGGCAAAATATTGCCTAATTCGATGATATTTTCTTTAAATCACAGAAGGAAAAGGGGATGATAAACGTCAAAATATTGCTAAATTCGATGATTTTTCGTTCGAAACAAAATGCAAGAAATCTTGCTTAAAATGCAATATTATGCGAAATTCTGAGATTTGAAGGCCATATCACATATCGTGATACTACATGAAATAGTATCGAAATATTGATAAAAATGAATATATTTACGTAATATCAAACTACATGATAATCGTAAAAAAAAGTCACTATTTAACCATATATGAGGATTTTAACTTCAAATCATAGAGCGAGGTTTCGTATTATTTAGATCCAAGAAAAGACATATGACAATGTTGTTTCCAATACAAATGATAAAAAACAATGTGTTTTCATTAGAATTAACTAAAGTGTTCTTGATTTTCCGTTTATATTACCGATAAATGATGTACACGTAAAACCGCTCAAATCCGGCTGAAACGTCGATATTTGCAATAAAAACCGAACTTCTCCCCTTTTCAATATCTTACTCAGTATTTTAACGACAAACAAATAGATGATTGAAAATGAAGTATTTAAGGTTATTATCCAATCAATTATGTGTTTGTATCATTTTTATCGTATATTTAATGAATTAATAACAATAAACTGAAAATTCACAAAAACGTGGAAAAACGGCAAAATATTGCCTAATTCGATGATATTTTTGTTTAAATCACATAAAGGAAAAGGGGATGATGAACGTCAAAATACTGCTAAATTCTATGATTTTTCGTACGAAACAAAATGCAAGAAAACTTGCTTAAAATGCAATATTATGCGATATTCTGAGATTTGAAGGCCAAATCACATATCGTGATACTACATGAAATAGTATCGAAATATTGGTAAAAATGAATATATTTACGTAATATTAAACTACATGAAAAACGTGAAAAAAGTCACTATTTTACCATATTTGAGGATTTGAACTTCAAATCATAGAGCGAGGTTTCGTATTATTTAGATCCAAGAAAAGACGTATGACAATGTTGTTTCCAATACAAATGATAAAAAACAATGTGTTTTCATTAGAATTAACTAAAATGTTCTTGTTTTTCCGTTTATATTACCGATGGAAGATGTACACGTAAAACCGTTCTAATCCGGCTGAAACGTCGATATTTGCAATAAAAACCGAATTTCTCCCCTTTTCAATATCTTACTCAGTATTTTAACGAGAAACAAATAGATGATTTAAAATGAAGTATTTAAGGTTATTATCTTATCAATTATGTGTTTGTATCATTTTTATCGTATATTTAATGAATTAATAACAATAAACTGAAAATTCACAAAAACGTGGAAAAACGGCAAAATATTGCCTAATTCGATGATATTTTGTTTAATTCACATAAAGGAGAAGGGGATGATGAACGTCAAAATATTGCTAAATTCGATGATTTTTCGTACGAAACAAAATGCAAGAAAACTTGCTTAAAATGCAATATTATGCGAAGTTCTGAGATTTGAAGGCCATATCACATATCGTGATACGACATGAAATAGTATCGAAATATTGGTAAAAATGAATATATTTGCGTAATATCAAACTACATGATTACCGTGAAAAAGTCACTATTTTACCATATATAAGGATATAAACTTCAAATCATAGAGCGAGGTTTCGTATTATTTAGATCCAAGAAAAGACATGAAAATGTTGCTTTTAATACAAATGATAAAAAACAATGTGTTTTCTTTAGAATTAACTAAAATGTTCTTGATTTTATCGAAATATTGGTAAAAATGAATATATTTACGTAATATTAAACTACATGAAAAACGTGAAAAAAGTCACTATTTTACCATATTTGAGGATTTGAACTTCAAATCATTGAGCGAGGTTTCGTATTATATAGATCCAAGAAAAGACATATGACAATGTTGTTTCCAATACAAATGATAAAAAACTATGTGTTTTCATTAGAATTAACTAAAATGTTCTTGTTTTTCCGTTTATATTACCGATGGAAGATGTACACGTAAAACCGTTCTAATCCGGCTGAAACGTCGATATTTGCAATAAAAACCGAATTTCTCCCCTTTTCAATATCTTACTCAGTATTTTAACGAGAAACAAATAGATAATTGAAAATGAAGTATTTAAGGTTATTATCTAATCAATTATGTGTTTGCATCATTTGTATCGTATATGTAATGAATTAATACCAATAAACTGAAAATTCACAAAAACGTGGAAAAACGGCAAAATATTGCCTAATTCGATGATATTTTCTTTAAATCACAGAAGGAAAAGGGGATGATAAACGTCAAAATATTGCTAAATTCGATGATTTTTCGTTCGAAACAAAATGCAAGAAAACTTGCTTAAAATGCAATATTATGCGAAATTCTGAGATTTGAAGGCCATATCACATATCGTGATACTACATGAAATAGTATCGAAATATTGATAAAAATGAATATATTTACGTAATATCAAACTACATGATAATCGTAAAAAAAAGTCACTATTTAACCATATATGAGGATTTTAACTTCAAATCATAGAGCGAGGTTTCGTATTATTTAGATCCAAGAAAAGACATATGACAATGTTGTTTCCAATACAAATGATAAAAAACAATGTGTTTTCATTAGAATTAACTAAAGTGTTCTTGATTTTCCGTTTATATTACCGATAAATGATGTACACGTAAAACCGCTCAAATCCGGCTGAAACGTCGATATTTGCAATAAAAACCGAACTTCTCCCCTTTTCAATATCTTACTCAGTATTTTAACGAAAAACAAATAGATGATTGAAAATGAAGTATTTAAGGTTATTATCCAATCAATTATGTGTTTGTATCATTTTTATCGTATATTTAATGAATTAATAACAATAAACTGAAAATTCACAAAAACGTGGAAAAACGGCATAATATTGCCTAATTCGATGATATTTTTGTTTAAATCACATAAAGGAAAAGGGGATGATAAACGTCAAAATATTGCTAAATTCTATGATTTTTCGTACGAAACAAAATGCAAGAAAACTTGCTTAAAATGCAATATTATGCGATATTCTGAGATTTGAAGGCCAAATCACATATCGTGATACTACATGAAATAGTATCGAAATATTGGTAAAAATGAATATATTTACGTAATATTAAACTACATGAAAAACGTGAAAAAAGTCACTATTTTACCATATTTGAGGATTTGAACTTCAAATCATAGAGCGAGGTTTCGTATTATTTAGATCCAAGAAAAGACGTATGACAATGTTGTTTCCAATACAAATGATAAAAAACAATGTGTTTTCATTAGAATTAACTAAAATGTTCTTGTTTTTCCGTTTATATTACCGATGGAAGATGTACACGTAAAACCGTTCTAATCCGGCTGAAACGTCAATATTTGCAATAAAAACCGAACTTTTCCCCTTTTCAATATCTTACTCAGTATTTTAACGAGAAACAAATAGATGATTTAAAATGAAGTATTTAAGGTTATTATCTTATCAATTATGTTTTTGTATCATTTTTATCGTATATTTAATGAATTAATAACAATAAACTGAAAATTCACAAAAACTTGGAAAAACCGCAAAATATTGCCTAATTCGATGATATTTTGTTTAAATCACAGAAGGAAAAGGGGATGATAAACGTCAAAATATTGCTAAATTCGATGATTTTTCGTACGAAACAAAATGCAAGAAAACTTGCTTAAAATGCAATATTATGCGAAATTCTGAGATTTGAAGGCCATATCACATATCGTGATACTACATGAAATAGTATCGAAATATTGGTAAAAATGAATATATTTGCGTAATATCAAACTACATGATTACCGTGAAAAAGTCACTATTTAACCATATATGAGGATTTTAACTTCAAATCATAGAGCGAGGTTTCGTATTATTTAGATCCAAGAAAAGACATGAAAATGTTGTTTCCAATACAAATGATAAAAAACAATGTGTTTTCTTTAGAATTAACTAAAATGTTCTTGATTTTCCGTTTATATTACCAATGGAAGATGTATACGTAAAACCGCTCTAATCCGGCTGAAACGTCGATATATGCAATAAAAACAGAACTCTCCCCTTTTCAATATCTTACTCAGTATTTTAACGAGAAACAAATAGATGATTGAAAATGAAGTATTTAAGGTTATTATCTAATCAATTATGTGTTTGCATTATTTTTATCGTATATATAATGAATTAATACCAATAAACTGAAAATTCACAAAAACGTGGAAAAACGGCAAAATATTGCCTAATTCGATGATATTTTGTTTAAATCACAGAAGGAAAAGGGGATGATAAACGTCAAAATATTGCTAAATTCGATGATTTTTCGTACGAAACAAAATGCAAGAAAACTTGCTTAAAATGCAATATTATGCGAAATTCTGAGATTTGAAGGCCATATCACATATCGTGATACTTCATGAAATAGTATCGAAATATTGATAGAAATGAATATATTTACGTAATATCAAACTACATGATAATCGTAAAAAAAGTGACTATTTACCCATATATGAGGATTTTAACTTCAAATCATAGAGCGAGGTTTCGTATTATTTAGATCCAAGAAAAGACATATGACAATGTTGTTTCCAATACAAATGATAAAAAACAATGTGTTTTCATTAGAATTAACTAAAATGTTCTTGATTTTCCGTTTATAATACCGATGGAAGATGTACACGTAAACCCGCTCTAATCCGGCTGAAACGTCGATATTTGCAATAAAAACCGAACTTCTCCCCTTTTCAATATCTTACTCTGTATTTTAACGAGAAACAAATAGATGATTGAAAATGAGGTATTTAAGGTTATTATCTAATCAATTATGTGTTTGTATCATTTTTATCGTATATTTAATGAATTAATAACAATAAACTGAAAATTCACAAAAACGTGGAAAAACGGCAAAATATTCCCTAATTCGATGATATTTTTGTTTAAATCACATAAAGGAAAAGGGGATGATAAACGTCAAAATATTGCTAAATTCTATGATTTTTCGTACGAAACAAAATGCAAGAAAACTTGCTTAAAATGCAATATTATGCGATATTCTGAGATTTGAAGGCCAAATCACATATCGTGATACTACATGAAATAGTATCGAAATATTGGTAAAAATGAATATATTGACGTAATATTAAACTACATGAAAAACGTGAAAAAGTCACTATTTTACCATATTTGAGGATTTGAACTTCAAATCATAGAGCGAGGTTTCGTATTATTTAGATCCAAGAAAAGACATATGACAATGTTGTTTCCAATACAAATGATAAAAAACAATGTGTTTTCATTAGAATTAACTAAAATGTTCTTGTTTTTCCGTTTATATTACCGATGGAAGATGTACACGTAAAACCGTTCTAATCCGGCTGAAACGTCGATATTTGCAATAAAAACCGAATTTCTCCCCTTTTCAATATCTTACTCAGTATTTTAACGAAAAACAAAAAGAGGATTTAAAATGAAGTATTTAAGGTTATTATCTTATCAATTATGTGTTTGTATCATTTTTATCGTATATTTAATGAATTAATAACAATAAACTGAAAATTCACAAAAACGTGGAAAAACGGCAAAATATTGCCTAATTCGATGATATTTTGTTTAATTCACATAAAGGAGAAGGGGATGATGAACGTCAAAATATTGCTAAATTCTATGATTTTTCGTACGAAACAAAATGCAAGAAAACTTGCTTAAAATGCAATATTATGCGAAGTTCTGAGATTTGAAGGCCATATCACATATCGAGATACTACATGAAATAGTATCGAAATATTGGTAAAAATGAATATATTTGCGTAATATCAAACTACATGATTACCGTGAAAAAGTCACTATTTTACCATATATAAGGATATAAACTTCAAATCATAGAGCGAGGTTTCGTATTATTTAGATCCAAGAAAAGACATGAAAATGTTGTTTTTAATACAAATGATAAAAAACAATGTGTTTTCTTTAGAATTAACTAAAATGTTCTTGATTTTATCGAAATATTGGTAAAAATGAATATATTTACGTAATATTAAACTACATGAAAAACGTGAAAAAAGTCACTATTTTACCATATATGAGGATTTGAACTTCAAATCATAGAGCGAGGTTTCGTATTATATAGATCCAAGAAAAGACACATGACAATGTTGTTTCCAATACAAATGATAAAAAACAATGTGTTTTAATTAGAATTAACTAAAATGTTCTTGTTTTTCCGTTTATATTACCGATGGAAGATGTACACGTAAAACCGTTCTAATCCGGCTGAAACGCCGATATTTGCAATAAAAACCGAACTTCTCCCCTTTTCAATATCTTACTCAGTATTTTAACGACAAACAAATAGATGATTGAAAATGAAGTATTTAAGGTTATTATCCAATCAATTATGTGTTTGTATCATTTTTATCGTATATTTAATGAATTAATAACAATAAACTGAAAATTCACAAAAACGTGGAAAAACGGCAAAATATTGCCTAATTCGATGATATTTTTGTTTAAATCACATAAAGGAAAAGGGGATGATAAACGTCAAAATATTGCTAAATTCTATGATTTTTCGTACGAAACAAAATGCAAGAAAACTTGCTTAAAATGCAATATTATGCGATATTCTGAGATTTGAAGGCCAAATCACATATCGTGATAGTACATGAAATAGTATCGAAATATTGGTAAACATGAATATATTTACGTAATATTAAACTACATGAAAAACGTGAAAAAAGTCACTATTTTACCATATTTGAGGATTTGAACTTCAAATCATAGAGCGAGGTTTCGTATTATTTAGATCCAAGAAAAGACGTATGACAATGTTGTTTCCAATACAAATGATAAAAAACAATGTGTTTTTTATTAGAATTAACTAAAATGTTCTTGTTTTTCCGTTTATATTACCGATGGAAGATGTACACGTAAAACCGTTCTAATCCGGCTGAAACGTCGATATTTGCAATAAAAACCGAACTTCTCCCCTTTTCAATATCTTACTCAGTATTTTAACGAGAAACAAATAGATGATTTAAAATGAAGTATTTAAGGTTATTATCTTATCAATTATGTTTTTGTATCATTTTTATCGTATATTTAATGAATTAATAACAATAAACTGAAAATTCACAAAAACGTGGAAAAACGGCAAAATATTGCCTAATTCGATGATATTTTGTTTAAATCACAGAAGGAAAAGGGGATGATAAGTGTCAAAATATTGCTAAATTCGATGATTTTTCGTACGAAACAAAATGCAAGAAAACTTGCTTAAAATGCAATATTATGCGAAATTCTGAGATTTGAAGGCCATATCACATATCGTGATACTTCATGAAATAGTATCGAAATATTGATAGAAATGAATATATTTACGTAATATCAAACTACATGATAATCGTAAAAAAAGTGACTATTTACCCATATATGAGGATTTTAACTTCAAATCATAGAGCGAGGTTTCATATTATTTAGATCCAAGAAAAGACATATGACAATGTTGTTTCCAATACAAATGATAAAAAACAATGTGTTTTCATTAGAATTAACTAAAATGTTCTTGATTTTCCGTTTATAATACCGATGGAAGATGTACACGTAAACCCGCTCTAATCCGGCTGAAACGTCGATATTTGCAATAAAAACCGAACTTCTCCCCTTTTCAATATCTTACTCTGTATTTTAACGAGAAACAAATAGATGATTGAAAATGAGGTATTTAAGGTTATTATCTAATCAATTATGTGTTTGTATCATTTTTATCGTATATTTAATGAATTAATAACAATAAACTGAAAATTCACAAAAACGTGGAAAAACGGCAAAATATTCCCTAATTCGATGATATTTTTGTTTAAATCACATAAAGGAAAAGGGGATGATAAACGTCAAAATATTGCTAAATTCTATGATTTTTCGTACGAAACAAAATGCAAGAAAACTTGCTTAAAATGCAATATTATGCGATATTCTGAGATTTGAAGGCCAAATCACATATCGTGATACTACATGAAATAGTATCGAAATATTGGTAAAAATGAATATATTGACGTAATATTAAACTACATGAAAAACGTGAAAAAGTCACTATTTTACCATATTTGAGTATTTTAACTTCAAATCATAGAGCGAGGTTTCGTATTATTTAGATCCAAGAAAAGACATATGACAATGTTGTTTCCAATACAAATGATAAAAAACAATGTGTTTTCATTAGAATTAACTAAAATGTTCTTGTTTTTCCGTTTATATTACCGATGGAAGATGTACACGTAAAACCGTTCTAATCCGGCTGAAACGTCGATATTTGCAATAAAAACCGAATTTCTCCCCTTTTCAATATCTTACTCAGTATTTTAACGAAAAACAATTAGATGATTTAAAATGAAGTATTTAAGGTTATTATCTTATCAATTATGTGTTTGTATCATTTTTATCGTATATTTAATGAATTAATAACAATAAACTGAAAATTCACAAAAACGTGGAAAAACGGCAAAATATTGCCTAATTCGATGATATTTTGTTTAATTCACATAAAGGAGAAGGGGATGATGAACGTCAAAATATTGCTAAATTCTATGATTTTTCGTACGAAACAAAATGCAAGAAAACTTGCTTAAAATGCAATATTATGCGAAGTTCTGAGATTTGAAGGCCATATCACATATCGAGATACTACATGAAATAGTATCGAAATATTGGTAAAAATGAATATATTTGCGTAATATCAAACTACATGATTACCGTGAAAAAGTCACTATTTTACCATATATAAGGATATAAACTTCAAATCATAGAGCGAGGTTTCGTATTATTTAGATCCAAGAAAAGACATGAAAATGTTGTTTTTAATACAAATGATAAAAAACAATGTGTTTTCTTTAGAATTAACTAAAATGTTCTTGATTTTATCGAAATATTGGTAAAAATGAATATATTTACGTAATATTAAACTACATGAAAAACGTGAAAAAAGTCACTATTTTACCATATTTGAGGATTTGAACTTCAAATCATAGAGCGAGGTTTCGTATTATATAGATCCAAGAAAAGACACATGACAATGTTGTTTCCAATACAAATGATAAAAAACAATGTGTTTTAATTAGAATTAACTAAAATGTTCTTGTTTTTCCGTTTATATTACCGATGGAAGATGTACACGTAAAACCGTTCTAATCCGGCTGAAACGTCGATATTTGCAATAAAAACCGAACTTCTCCCCTTTTCAATATCTTACTCAGTATTTTAACGACAAACAAATAGATGATTGAAAATGAAGTATTTAAGGTTATTATCCAATCAATTATGTGTTTGTATCATTTTTATCGTATATTTAATGAATTAATAACAATAAACTGAAAATTCACAAAAACGTGGAAAAACGGCAAAATATTGCCTAATTCGATGATATTTTTGTTTAAATCACATAAAGGAAAAGGGGATGATAAACGTCAAAATATTGCTAAATTCTATGATTTTTCGTACGAAACAAAATGCAAGAAAACTTGCTTAAAATGCAATATTATGCGATATTCTGAGATTTGAAGGCCAAATCACATATCGTGATAGTACATGAAATAGTATCGAAATATTGGTAAACATGAATATATTTACGTAATATTAAACTACATGAAAAACGTGAAAAAAGTCACTATTTTACCATATTTGAGGATTTGAACTTCAAATCATAGAGCGAGGTTTCGTATTATTTAGATCCAAGAAAAGACGTATGACAATGTTGTTTCCAATACAAATGATAAAAAACAATGTGTTTTTTATTAGAATTAACTAAAATGTTCTTGTTTTTCCGTTTATATTACCGATGGAAGATGTACACGTAAAACCGTTCTAATCCGGCTGAAACGTCGATATTTCCAATAAAAACCGAACTTCTCCCCTTTTCAATATCTTACTCAGTATTTTAACGAGAAACAAATAGATGATTTAAAATGAAGTATTTAAGGTTATTATCTTATCAATTATGTTTTTGTATCATTTTTATCGTATATTTAATGAATTAATAACAATAAACTGAAAATTCACAAAAACGTGGAAAAACGGCAAAATATTGCCTAATTCGATGATATTTTGTTTAAATCACAGAAGGAAAAGGGGATGATAAACGTCAAAATATTGCTAAATTCGATGATTTTTCGTACGAAACAAAATGCAAGAAAACTTGCTTAAAATGCAATATTATGCGAAATTCTGAGATTTGAAGGCCATATCACATATCGTGATACTTCATGAAATAGTATCGAAATATTGATAGAAATGAATATATTTACGTAATATCAAACTACATGATAATCGTAAAAAAAGTGACTATTTACCCATATATGAGGATTTTAACTTCAAATCATAGAGCGAGGTTTCATATTATTTAGATCCAAGAAAAGACATATGACAATGTTGTTTCCAATACAAATGATAAAAAACAATGTGTTTTCATTAGAATTAACTAAAATGTTCTTGATTTTCCGTTTATAATACCGATGGAAGATGTACACGTAAACCCGCTCTAATCCGGCTGAAACGTCGATATTTGCAATAAAAACCGAACTTCTCCCCTTTTCAATATCTTACTCTGTATTTTAACGAGAAACAAATAGATGATTGAAAATGAGGTATTTAAGGTTATTATCTAATCAATTATGTGTTTGTATCATTTTTATCGTATATTTAATGAATTAATAACAATAAACTGAAAATTCACAAAAACGTGGAAAAACGGCAAAATATTCCCTAATTCGATGATATTTTTGTTTAAATCACATAAAGGAAAAGGGGATGATAAACGTCAAAATATTGCTAAATTCTATGATTTTTCGTACGAAACAAAATGCAAGAAAACTTGCTTAAAATGCAATATTATGCGATATTCTGAGATTTGAAGGCCAAATCACATATCGTGATACTACATGAAATAGTATCGAAATATTGGTAAAAATGAATATATTGACGTAATATTAAACTACATGAAAAACGTGAAAAAGTCACTATTTTACCATATTTGAGGATTTGAACTTCAAATCATAGAGCGAGGTTTCGTATTATTTAGATCCAAGAAAAGACATATGACAATGTTGTTTCCAATACAAATGATAAAAAACAATGTGTTTTCATTAGAATTAACTAAAATGTTCTTGTTTTTCCGTTTATATTACCGATGGAAGATGTACACGTAAAACCGTTCTAATCCGGCTGAAACGTCGATATTTGCAATAAAAACCGAATTTCTCCCCTTTTCAATATCTTACTCAGTATTTTAACGAAAAACAAATAGATGATTTAAAATGAAGTATTTAAGGTTATTATCTTATCAATTATGTGTTTGTATCATTTTTATCGTATATTTAATGAATTAATAACAATAAACTGAAAATTCACAAAAACGTGGAAAAACGGCAAAATATTGCCTAATTCGATGATATTTTGTTTAATTCACATAAAGGAGAAGGGGATGATGAACGTCAAAATATTGCTAAATTCTATGATTTTTCGTACGAAACAAAATGCAAGAAAACTTGCTTAAAATGCAATATTATGCGAAGTTCTGAGATTTGAAGGCCATATCACATATCGAGATACTACATGAAATAGTATCGAAATATTGGTAAAAATGAATATATTTGCGTAATATCAAACTACATGATTACCGTGAAAAAGTCACTATTTTACCATATATAAGGATATAAACTTCAAATCATAGAGCGAGGTTTCGTATTATTTAGATCCAAGAAAAGACATGAAAATGTTGTTTTTAATACAAATGATAAAAAACAATGTGTTTTCTTTAGAATTAACTAAAATGTTCTTGATTTTATCGAAATATTGGTAAAAATGAATATATTTACGTAATATTAAACTACATGAAAAACGTGAAAAAAGTCACTATTTTACCATATTTGAGGATTTGAACTTCAAATCATAGAGCGAGGTTTCGTATTATATAGATCCAAGAAAAGACACATGACAATGTTGTTTCCAATACAAATGATAAAAAACAATGTGTTTTAATTAGAATTAACTAAAATGTTCTTGTTTTTCCGTTTATATTACCGATGGAAGATGTACACGTAAAACCGTTCTAATCCGGCTGAAACGTCGATATTTGCAATAAAAACCGAACTTCTCCCCTTTTCAATATCTTACTCAGTATTTTAACGACAAACAAATAGATGATTGAAAATGAAGTATTTAAGGTTATTATCCAATCAATTATGTGTTTGTATCATTTTTATCGTATATTTAATGAATTAATAACAATAAACTGAAAATTCACAAAAACGTGGAAAAACGGCAAAATATTGCCTAATTCGATGATATTTTTGTTTAAATCACATAAAGGAAAAGGGGATGATAAACGTCAAAATATTGCTAAATTCTATGATTTTTCGTACGAAACAAAATGCAAGAAAACTTGCTTAAAATGCAATATTATGCGATATTCTGAGATTTGAAGGCCAAATCACATATCGTGATAGTACATGAAATAGTATCGAAATATTGGTAAACATGAATATATTTACGTAATATTAAACTACATGAAAAACGTGAAAAAAGTCACTATTTTACCATATTTGAGGATTTGAACTTCAAATCATAGAGCGAGGTTTCGTATTATTTAGATCCAAGAAAAGACGTATGACAATGTTGTTTCCAATACAAATGATAAAAAACAATGTGTTTTTTATTAGAATTAACTAAAATGTTCTTGTTTTTCCGTTTATATTACCGATGGAAGATGTACACGTAAAACCGTTCTAATCCGGCTGAAACGTCGATATTTGCAATAAAAACCGAACTTCTCCCCTTTTCAATATCTTACTCAGTATTTTAACGAGAAACAAATAGATGATTTAAAATGAAGTATTTAAGGTTATTATCTTATCAATTATGTTTTTGTATCATTTTTATCGTATATTTAATGAATTAATAACAATAAACTGAAAATTCACAAAAACGTGGAAAAACGGCAAAATATTGCCTAATTCGATGATATTTTGTTTAAATCACAGAAGGAAAAGGGGATGATAAACGTCAAAATATTGCTAAATTCGATGATTTTTCGTACGAAACAAAATGCAAGAAAACTTGCTTAAAATGCAATATTATGCGAAATTCTGAGATTTGAAGGCCATATCACATATCGTGATACTTCATGAAATAGTATCGAAATATTGATAGAAATGAATATATTTACGTAATATCAAACTACATGATAATCGTAAAAAAAGTGACTATTTACCCATATATGAGGATTTTAACTTCAAATCATAGAGCGAGGTTTCATATTATTTAGATCCAAGAAAAGACATATGACAATGTTGTTTCCAATACAAATGATAAAAAACAATGTGTTTTCATTAGAATTAACTAAAATGTTCTTGATTTTCCGTTTATAATACCGATGGAAGATGTACACGTAAACCCGCTCTAATCCGGCTGAAACGTCGATATTTGCAATAAAAACCGAACTTCTCCCCTTTTCAATATCTTACTCTGTATTTTAACGAGAAACAAATAGATGATTGAAAATGAGGTATTTAAGGTTATTATCTAATCAATTATGTGTTTGTATCATTTTTATCGTATATTTAATGAATTAATAACAATAAACTGAAAATTCACAAAAACGTGGAAAAACGGCAAAATATTCCCTAATTCGATGATATTTTTGTTTAAATCACATAAAGGAAAAGGGGATGATAAACGTCAAAATATTGCTAAATTCTATGATTTTTCGTACGAAACAAAATGCAAGAAAACTTGCTTAAAATGCAATATTATGCGATATTCTGAGATTTGAAGGCCAAATCACATATCGTGATACTACATGAAATAGTATCGAAATATTGGTAAAAATGAATATATTGACGTAATATTAAACTACATGAAAAACGTGAAAAAGTCACTATTTTACCATATTTGAGGATTTGAACTTCAAATCATAGAGCGAGGTTTCGTATTATTTAGATCCAAGAAAAGACATATGACAATGTTGTTTCCAATACAAATGATAAAAAACAATGTGTTTTCATTAGAATTAACTAAAATGTTCTTGTTTTTCCGTTTATATTACCGATGGAAGATGTACACGTAAAACCGTTCTAATCCGGCTGAAACGTCGATATTTGCAATAAAAACCGAATTTCTCCCCTTTTCAATATCTTACTCAGTATTTTAACGAAAAACAAATAGATGATTTAAAATGAAGTATTTAAGGTTATTATCTTATCAATTATGTGTTTGTATCATTTTTATCGTATATTTAATGAATTAATAACAATAAACTGAAAATTCACAAAAACGTGGAAAAACGGCAAAATATTGCCTAATTCGATGATATTTTGTTTAATTTACATAAAGGAGAAGGGGATGATGAACGTCAAAATATTGCTAAATTCTATGATTTTTCGTACAAAACAAAATGCAAGAAAACTTGCTTAAAATGCAATATTATGCGAAGTTCTGAGATTTGAAGGCCATATCACATATCGAGATACTACATGAAATAGTATCGAAATATTGGTAAAAATGAATATATTTGCGTAATATCAAACTACATGATTACCGTGAAAAAGTCACTATTTTACCATATATAAGGATATAAACTTCAAATCATAGAGCGAGGTTTCGTATTATTTAGATCCAAGAAAAGACATGAAAATGTTGTTTTTAATACAAATGATAAAAAACAATGTGTTTTCTTTAGAATTAACTAAAATGTTCTTGATTTTATCGAAATATTGGTAAAAATGAATATATTTACGTAATATTAAACTACATGAAAAACGTGAAAAAAGTCACTATTTTACCATATTTGAGGATTTGAACTTCAAATCATAGAGCGAGGTTTCGTATTATATAGATCCAAGAAAAGACACATGACAATGTTGTTTCCAATACAAATGATAAAAAACAATGTGTTTTAATTAGAATTAACTAAAATGTTCTTGTTTTTCCGTTTATATTACCGATGGAAGATGTACACGTAAAACCGTTCTAATCCGGCTGAAACGTCGATATTTGCAATAAAAACCGAACTTCTCCCCTTTTCAATATCTTACTCAGTATTTTAACGACAAACAAATAGATGATTGAAAATGAAGTATTTAAGGTTATTATCCAATCAATTATGTGTTTGTATCATTTTTATCGTATATTTAATGAATTAATAACAATAAACTGAAAATTCACAAAAACGTGGAAAAACGGCAAAATATTGCCTAATTCGATGATATTTTTGTTTAAATCACATAAAGGAAAAGGGGATGATAAACGTCAAAATATTGCTAAATTCTATGATTTTTCGTACGAAACAAAATGCAAGAAAACTTGCTTAAAATGCAATATTATGCGATATTCTGAGATTTGAAGGCCAAATCACATATCGTGATAGTACATGAAATAGTATCGAAATATTGGTAAACATGAATATATTTACGTAATATTAAACTACATGAAAAACGTGAAAAAAGTCACTATTTTACCATATTTGAGGATTTGAACTTCAAATCATAGAGCGAGGTTTCGTATTATTTAGATCCAAGAAAAGACGTATGACAATGTTGTTTCCAATACAAATGATAAAAAACAATGTGTTTTTTATTAGAATTAACTAAAATGTTCTTGTTTTTCCGTTTATATTACCGATGGAAGATGTACACGTAAAACCGTTCTAATCCGGCTGAAACGTCGATATTTGCAATAAAAACCGAACTTCTCCCCTTTTCAATATCTTACTCAGTATTTTAACGAGAAACAAATAGATGATTTAAAATGAAGTATTTAAGGTTATTATCTTATCAATTATGTTTTTGTATCATTTTTATCGTATATTTAATGAATTAATAACAATAAACTGAAAATTCACAAAAACGTGGAAAAACGGCAAAATATTGCCTAATTCGATGATATTTTGTTTAAATCACAGAAGGAAAAGGGGATGATAAACGTCAAAATATTGCTAAATTCGATGATTTTTCGTACGAAACAAAATGCAAGAAAACTTGCTTAAAATGCAATATTATGCGAAATTCTGAGATTTGAAGGCCATATCACATATCGTGATACTACATGAAATAGTATCGAAATATTGGTAAAAATGAATATATTTGCGTAATATCAAACTACATGATTACCGTGAAAAAGTCACTATTTTACCATATATGAGGATTTTAACTTCAAATCATAGAGCGAGGTTTCGTATTATTTAGATCCAAGAAAAGACATGAAAATGTTGTTTCCAATACAAATGATAAAAAACAATGTGTTTTCTTTAGAATTAACTAAAATGTTCTTGATTTTCCGTTTATATTACCAATGGAAGATGTATACGTAAAACCGCTCTAATACGGCTGAAACGTCGATATATGCAATAAAAACAGAACTTCTCCCCTTTTCAATATCTTACTCAGTATTTTAACGAGAAACAAATAGATGATTGAAAATGAAGTATTTAAGGTTATTATCTAATCAATTATGTGTTTGCATCATTTTTATCGTATATATAATGAATTAATACCAATAAACTGAAAATTCACAAAAACGTGGAAAAACGGCAAAATATTGCCTAATTCGATGATATTTTGTTTAAATCACAGAAGGAAAAGGGGATGATAAACGTCAAAATATTGCTAAATTCGATGATTTTTCGTACGAAACAAAATGCAAGAAAACTTGCTTAAAATGCAATATTATGCGAAATTCTGAGATTTGAAGGTCATATCACATATCGTGATACTACATGAAATAGTATCGAAATATTGGTAAAAATGAATATATTTACGTAATATTAAACTACATGAAAAACGTGAAAAAAGTCACTATTTTACCATATTTGAGGATTTGAATTTCAAATCATAGAGCGAGGTTTCGTATTATTTAGATCCAAGAAAAGACATATGACAATGTTGTTTCCAATACAAATGATAAAAAACAATGTGTTTTCATTAGAATTAACTAAAATGTTCTTGTTTTTCCGTTTATATTACCGATGGAAGAAGTACACGTAGAACCGTTCTAATCCGGCTGAAACGTCGATATTTGCAATAAAAACCGAATTTCTCCCCTTTTCAATATCTTACTCAGTATTTTAACGAGAAACAAATAGATGATTTAAAATGAAGTATTTAAGGTTATTATCTTATCAATTATGTGTTTGTATCATTTTTATCGTATATTTAATGAATTAATAACAATAAACTGAAAATTCACAAAAACGTGGAAAAACGGCAAAATATTGCCTAATTCGATGATATTTTGTTTAATTCACATAAAGGAGAAGGGGATGATGAACGTCAAAATATTGCTAAATTCGATGATTTTTCGTACGAAACAAAATGCAAGAAAACTTGCTTAAAATGCAATATTATGCGAAGTTCTGAGATTTGAAGGCCATATCACATATCGTGATACTACATGAAATAGTATCGAAATATTGGTAAAAATGAATATATTTGCGTAATATCAAACTACATGATTACCGTGAAAAAGTCACTATTTTACCATATATAAGGATATAAACTTCAAATCATAGAGCGAGGTTTCGTATTATTTAGATCCAAGAAAAGACATGAAAATGTTGCCATTAATACAAATGATAAAAAACAATGTGTTTTCTTTAGAATTAACTAAAATGTTCTTGATTTTATCGAAATATTGGTAAAAATGAAAATATTTACGTAATATTAAACTACATGAAAAACGTGAAAAAAGTCACTATTTTACCATATTTGAGGATTTGAACTTCAAATCATAGAGTGAGGTTTCGTATTATATAGATCCAAGAAAAGACATATGACAATGTTGTTTCCAATACAAATGATAAAAAACAATGTGTTTTAATTAGAATTAACTAAAATGTTCTTGTTTTTCCGTTTATATTACCGATGGAAGATGTACACGTAAAACCGTTCTAATCCGGCTGAAACGTCGATATTTGCAATAAAAACCGAATTTCTCCCCTTTTCAATATCTTACTCAGTATTTTAACGAGAAACAAATAGATGATTGAAAATGAAGTATTTAAGGTTATTATCTAATCAATTTTGTGTTTGCATCATTTTTATCGTATATATAATGAATTAATACCAATAAACTGAAAATTCACAAAAACGTGGAAAAACGGCAAAATATTGCCTAATTCGATGATATTTCCTTTAAATCACAGAAGGAAAAGGGGATGATAAACGTCAAAATATTGCTAAATTCGATGATTTTTCGTACGAAACAAAATGCAAGAAAACTTGCTTAAAATGCAATATTATGCGAAATTCTGAGATTTGAAGGCCATATCACATATCGTGATACTACATGAAATAGTATCGAAATATTGATAAAAATGAATATATTTACGTAATATCAAACTACTTGATAATCGTAAAAAAAAGTCACTATTTAACCATATATGAGGATTTTAACTTCAAATCATAGAGCGAGGTTTCGTATTATTTAGATCCAAGAAAAGACATATGACAATGTTGTTTCCAATACAAATGATAAAAAACAATGTGTTTTCATTAGAATTAACTAAAGTGTTCTTGATTTTCCGTTTATATTAACGATAAATGATGTACACGTAAAACCGCTCAAATCCGGCTGAAACGTCGATATTTGCAATAAAAACCGAACTTCTCCCCTTTTCAATATCTTACTCAGTATTTTAACGACAAACAAATAGATGATTGAAAATGAAGTATTTAAGGTTATTATCCAATCAATTATGTGTTTGTATCATTTTTATCGTATATTTAATGAATTAATAACAATAAACTGAAAATTCACAAAAACGTGGAAAAACGGCAAAATATTGCCTAATTCGATGATATTTTGTTTAAATCACAGAAGGAAAAGGGGATGATAAACGTCAAAATATTGCTAAATTCGATGATTTTTCGTACGAAACAAAATGCAAGAAAACTTGCTTAAAATGCAATATTATGCGAAATTCTGAGATTTGAAGGCCATATCACATATCGTGATACTACATGAAATAGTATCGAAATATTGGTAAAAATGAATATATTTGCGTAATATCAAACTACATGATTACCGTGAAAAAGTCACTATTTTACCATATATGAGGATTTTAACTTCAAATCATAGAGCGAGGTTTCGTATTATTTAGATCCAAGAAAAGACATGAAAATGTTGTTTCCAATACAAATGATAAAAAACAATGTGTTTTCTTTAGAATTAACTAAAATGTTCTTGATTTTCCGTTTATATTACCAATGGAAGATGTATACGTAAAACCGCTCTAATACGGCTGAAACGTCGATATATGCAATAAAAACAGAACTTCTCCCCTTTTCAATATCTTACTCAGTATTTTAACGAGAAACAAATAGTTGATTGAAAATGAAGTATTTAAGGTTATTATCTAATCAATTATGTGTTTATATCTAAACAAAATATCGATGATATTTTGTTTAAATCACAGAAGGAAAAGGGGATGATAAACGTCAAAATATTGTTAAATTCGATGATTTTTCGTACGAAACAAAATGCAAGAAAACTTGCTTAAAATGCAATATTATGCGAAATTCTGAGATTTGAAGGTCATATCACATATCGTGATACTACATGAAATAGTATCGAAATATTGGTAAAAATGAATATATTTACGTAATATTAAACTACATGAAAAACGTGAAAAAAGTCACTATTTTACCATATTTGAGGATTTGAACTTCAAATCATAGAGCGAGGTTTCGTATTATTTAGATCCAAGAAAAGACATATGACAATGTTGTTTCCAATACAAATGATAAAAAACAATGTGTTTTCATTAGAATTAACTAAAATGTTCTTGTTTTTCCGTTTATATTACCGATGGAAGATGTACACGTAGAACCGTTCTAATCCGGCTGAAACGTCGATATTTGCAATAAAAACCGAATTTCTCCCCTTTTCAATATCTCACTCAGTATTTTAACGAGAAACAAATAGATGATTTAAAATGAAGTATTTAAGGTTATTATCTTATCAATTATGTGTTTGTATCATTTTTATCGTATATTTAATGAATTAATAACAATAAACTGAAAATTCACAAAAACGAGGAAAAACGGCAAAATATTGCCTAATTCGATGATATTTTGTTTAATTCACATAAAGGAGAAGGGGATGATGAACGTCAAAATATTGCTAAATTCGATGATTTTTCGTACGAAACAAAATGCAAGAAAACTTGCTTAAAATGCAATATTATGCGAAGTTCTGAGATTTGAAGGCCATATCACATATCGAGATACTACATGAAATAGTATCGAAATATTGGTAAAAATGAATATATTTGCGTAATATCAAACTACATGATTACCGTGAAAAAGTCACTATTTTACCATATATAAGGATATAAACTTCAAATCATAGAGCGAGGTTTCGTATTATTTAGATCCAAGAAAAGACATGAAAATGTTGTTTTTAATACAAATGATAAAAAACAATGTGTTTTCTTTAGAATTAACTAAAATGTTCTTGATTTTATCGAAATATTGGTAAAAATGAATATATTTACGTAATATTAAACTACATGAAAAACGTGAAAAAAGTCACTATTTTACCATATTTGAGGATTTGAACTTCAAATCATAGAGCGAGGTTTCGTATTATATAGATCCAAGAAAAGACATATGACAATGTTGTTTCCAATACAAATGATAAAAAACAATGTGTTTTCATTAGAATTAACTAAAATGTTCTTGTTTTTCCGTTTATATTACCGATGGAAGATGCACACGTAAAACCGTTCTAATCCGGCTGAAACGTCGATATTTGCAATAAAAACCGAATTTCTCCCCTTTTCAATATCTTACTCAGTATTTTAACGAGAAACAAATAGATGATTGAAAATGAAGTATTTAAGGTTATTATCTAATCAATTTTGTGTTTGCATCATTTTTATCGTATATATAATGAATTAATACCAATAAACTGAAAATTCACAAAAACGTGGAAAAACGGCAAAATATTGCCTAATTCGATGATATTTTTGTTTAAATCACATAAAGGAAAAGGGGATGATAAACGTCAAAATATTGCTAAATTCGATGATTTTTCGTAAGAAACAAAATGCAAGAAAACTTGCTTAAAATGCAATATTATGCGAAATTCTGAGATTTGAAGGCCAAATCACATATCGTGATACTACATGAAATAGTATCGAAATATTGGTAAAAATGAATATATTTACGTAATATCAAACTACTTGATAATCGTAAAAAAAAGTCACTATTTAACCATATATGAGGATTTTAACTTCAAATCATAGAGCGAGGTTTCGTATTATTTAGATCCAAGAAAAGACATATGACAATGTTGTTTCCAATACAAATGATAAAAAACAATGTGTTTTCATTAGAATTAACTAAAGTGTTCTTGATTTTCCGTTTATATTACCGATAAATGATGTACACGTAAAACCGCTCAAATCCGGCTGAAACGTCGATATTTGCAATAAAAACCGAACTTCTCCCCTTTTCAATATCTTACTCAGTATTTTAACGACAAACAAATAGATGATTGAAAATGAAGTATTTAAGGTTATTATCCAATCAATTATGTGTTTGTATCATTTTTATCGTATATTTAATGAATTAATAACAATAAACTGAAAATTCACAAAAACGTGGAAAAACGGCAAAATATTGCCTAATTCGATGATATTTTTGTTTAAATCACATAAAGGAAAAGGGGATGATAAACGTCAAAATATTGCTAAATTCTATGATTTTTCGTACGAAACAAAATGCAAGAAAACTTGCTTAAAATGCAATATTATGCGAAATTCTGAGATTTGAAGGCCAAATCACATATCGTGATACTACATGAAATAGTATCGAAATATTGGTAAAAATGAATATATTTACGTAATATTAAACTACATGAAAAACGTGAAAAAAGTCACTATTTTACCATATTTGAGGATTTGAACTTCAAATCATAGAGCGAGGTATCGTATTATTTAGATCCAAGAAAAGACGTATGACAATGTTGTTTCCAATACAAATGATAAAAAACAATGTGTTTTTTATTAGAATTAACTAAAATGTTCTTGTTTTTCCGTTTATATTACCGATGGAAGATGTACACGTAAAACCGTTCTAATCCGGCTGAAACGTCGATATTTGCAATAAAAACCGAACTTCTCCCCTTTTCAATATCTTACTCTGCATTTTAACGAGAAACAAATAGATGATTGAAAATGAGGTATTTAAGGTTATTATCTAATCAATTATGTGTCTGTATAATTTTTATCGTATATTTAATGAATTAATAACAATAAACTGAAAATTCACAAAAACGTGGAAAAACGGCAAAATATTCCCTAATTCGATGATATTTTTGTTTAAATCACATAAAGGAAAAGGGGATGATAAACGTCAAAATATTGCTAAATTCTATGATTTTTCGTACGAAACAAAATGCAAGAAAACTTGCTTAAAATGCAATATTATGCGATATTCTGAGATTTGAAGGCCAAATCACATATCGTGATACTACATGAAATAGTATCGAAATATTGGTAAAAATGAATATATTTACGTAATATTAAACTACATGAAAAACGTGAAAAAAGTCACTATTTTACCATATTTGAGGATTTGAACTTCAAATCATAGAGCGAGGTTTCGTATTATTTAGATCCAAGAAAAGACAAATGACAATGTTGTTTCCAATACAAATGATAAAAAAAAATGTGTTTTCATTAGAATTTACTAAAGTGTTCTTGATTTTCCGTTTATATTACCGATAAATGATGTACACGTAAAACCGCTCAAATCCGGCTGAAACGTCGATATTTGCAATAAAAACCGAACTTCTCCCCTTTTCAATATCTTACTCAGTATTTTAACGTCAAACAAATAGATGATTGAAAATGAAGTATTTAAGGTTATTATCCAATCAATTATGTGTTTGTATCATTTTTATCGTATATTTAATGAATTAATAACAATAAACTGAAAATTCACAAAAACGTGGAAAAACGGCAAAATATTGCCTAATTCGATGATATTTTGTTTAAATCACAGAAGGAAAAGGGGATGATAAACGTCAAAATATTGCTAAATTCGATGACTTTTCGTACGAAACAAAATGCAAGAAAACTTGCTTAAAATGCAATATTATGCGAAATTCTGAGATTTGAAGGCCATATCACATATCGAGATACTACATGAAATAGTATCGAAATATTGGTAAAAATGAATATATTTGCGTAATATCAAACTACATGATTACCGTGAAAAAGTCACTATTTTACCATATATAAGGATATAAACTTCAAATCATAGAGCGAGGTTTCGTATTATTTAGATCCAAGAAAAGACATGAAAATGTTGTTTTTAATACAAATGATAAAAAACAATGTGTTTTCTTTAGAATTAACTAAAATGTTCTTGATTTTATCGAAATATTGGTAAAAATGAATATATTTACGTAATATTAAACTACATGAAAAACGTGAAAAAAGTCACTATTTTACCATATTTGAGGATTTGAACTTCAAATCATAGAGCGAGGTTTCGTATTATATAGATCCAAGAAAAGACATATGACAATGTTGTTTCCAATGCAAATGATAAAAAAACAATGTGTTTTCATTAGAATTAACTAAAATGTTCTTGTTTTTCCGTTTATATTACCGATGGAAGATGTACACGTAAAACCGTTCTAATCCGGCTGAAACGTCGATATTTGCAATAAAAACCGAATTTCTCCCCTTTTCAATATCTTACTCTGTATTTTAACGAGAAACAAATAGATGATTGAAAATGAGGTATTTAAGGTTATTATCTAATCAATTATGTGTCTGTATAATTTTTATCGTATATTTAATGAATTAATAACAATAAACTGAAAATTCACAAAAACGTGGAAAAACGGCAAAATATTCCCTAATTCGATGATATTTTTGTTTAAATCACATAAAGGAAAAGGGGATGATAAACGTCAAAATATTGCTAAATTCTATGATTTTTCGTACGAAACAAAATGCAAGAAAACTTGCTTAAAATGCAATATTATGCGATATTCTGAGATTTGAAGGCCAAATCACATATCGTGATACTACATGAAATAGTATCGAAATATTGGTAAAAATGAATATATTTGCGTAATATCAAACTACATGATTACCGTGAAAAAGTCACTATTTTACCATATATAAGGATATAAACTTCAAATCATAGAGCGAGGTTTCGTATTATTTAGATCCAAGAAAAGACATGAAAATGTTGTTTTTAATACAAATGATAAAAAACAATGTGTTTTCTTTAGAATTAACTAAAATGTTCTTGATTTTATCGAAATATTGGTAAAAATGAATATATTTACGTAATATTAAACTACATGAGAACGTGAAAAAAGTCACTATTTTACCATATTTGAGGATTTGAACTTCAAATCATAGAGCGAGGTTTCGTATTATATAGATCCAAGAAAAGACATATGACAATGTTGTTTCCAATACAAATGATAAAAAACAATGTGTTTTCATTAGAATTAACTAAAATGTTCTTGTTTTTCCGTTTATATTACCGATGGAAGATGTAAACGTAAAACCGTTCTAATCCGGCTGAAACGTCGATATTTGCAATAAAAACCGAATTTCTCCCCTTTTCAATATCTTACTCAGTATTTTAACGAGAAACAAATAGATGATTGAAAATGAAGTATTTAAGGTTATTATCTAATCAATTTTGTGTTTGCATCATTTTTATCGTATATATAATGAATTAATACCAATAAACTGAAAATTCACAAAAACGTGGAAAAACGGCAAAATATTGCCTAATTCGATGATATTTTCTTTAAATCACAGAAGGAAAAGGGGATGATAAACGTCAAAATATTGCTAAATTCGATGATTTTTCGTACGAAACAAAATGCAAGAAAACTTGCTTAAAATGCAATATTATGCGAAATTCTGAGATTTGAAGGCCATATCACATATCGTGATACTACATGAAATAGTATCGAAATATTGATAAAAATGAATATATTTACGTAATATCAAACTACTTGATAATCGTAAAAAAAAGTCACTATTTAACCATATATGAGGATTTTAACTTCAAATCATAGAGCGAGGTTTCGTATTATTTAGATCCAAGAAAAGACATATGACAATGTTGTTTCCAATACAAATGATAAAAAACAATGTGTTTTCATTATAATTAACTAAAGTGTTCTTGATTTTCCGTTTATATTACCGATAAATGATGTACACGTAAAACCGCTCAAATCCGGCTGAAACGTCGATATTTGCAATAAAAACCGAACTTCTCCCCTTTTCAATATCTTACTCAGTATTTTAACGACAAACAAATAGATGATTGAAAATGAAGTATTTAAGGTTATTATCCAATCAATTATGTGTTTGTATCATTTTTATCGTATATTTAATGAATTAATAACAATAAACTGAAAATTCACAAAAACGTGGAAAAACGGCAAAATATTGCCTAATTCGATGATATTTTTGTTTAAATCACATAAAGGAAAAGGGGATGATAAACGTCAAAATATTGCTAAATTCTATGATTTTTCGTACGAAACAAAATGCAAGAAAACTTGCTTAAAATGCAATATTATGCGATATTCTGAGATTTGAAGGCCAAATCACATATCGTGATACTACATGAAATAGTATCGAAATATTGGTAAAAATGAATATATTTACGTAATATTAAACTACATGAAAAACGTGAAAAAAGTCACTATTTTACCATATTTGAGGATTTGAACTTCAAATCATAGAGCGAGGTTTCGTATTATTTAGATCCAAGAAAAGACGTATGACAATGTTGTTTCCAATACAAATGATAAAAAACAATGTGTTTTCATTAGAATTAACTAAAATGTTCTTGTTTTTCCGTTTATATTACCGATGGAAGATGTACACGTAAAACCGTTCTAATCCGGCTGAAACGTCGATATTTGCAATAAAAACCGAACTTCTCCCCTTTTCAATATCTTACTCTGCATTTTAACGAGAAACAAATAGATGATTTAAAATGAAGTATTTAAGGTTATTATCTTATCAATTATGTGTTTGTATCATTTTTATCGTATATTTAATGAATTAATAACAATAAACTGAAAATTCACAAAAACGTGGAAAAACGGCAAAATATTGCCTAATTCGATGATATTTTGTTTAATTCACATAAAGGAGAAGGGGATGATGAACGTTAAAATATTGCTAAATTCGATGATTTTTCGTACGAAACAAAATGCAAGAAAACTTGCTTAAAATGCAATATTATGCGAAGTTCTGAGATTTGAAGGCCTTATCACATATCGAGATACTACATGAAATAGTATCGAAATATTGGTAAAAATGAATATATTTGCGTAATATCAAACTACATGATTACCGTGAAAAAGTCACTATTTTACCATATATAAGGATATAAACTTCAAATCATAGAGCGAGGTTTCGTATTATTTAGATCCAAGAAAAGATATGAAAATGTTGTTTTTAATACAAATGATAAAAAACAATGTGTTTTCTTAAGAATTAACTAAAATGTTCTTGATTTTATCGAAATATTGGTAAAAATGAATATATTTACGTAATATTAAACTATATGAAAAACGTGAAAAAAGTCACTATTTTACCATATTTGAGGATTTGAACTTCAAATCATAGAGCGAGGTTTCGTATTATATAGATCCAAGAAAAGACATATGACAATGTTGTTTCCAATACAAATGATAAAAAACAATGTGTTTTCATTAGAATTAACTAAAATGTTCTTGTTTTTCCGTTTATATTACCGATGGAAGATGTACACGTAAAACCGTTCTAATCCGGCTGAAACGTCGATATTTGCTATAAAAACCGAATTTCTCCCCTTTTCAATATCTTACTCTGTATTTTAACGAGAAACAAATAGATGATTGAAAATGAGGTATTTAAGGTTATTATCTAATCAATTATGTGTCTGTATAATTTTTATCGTATATTTAATGAATTAATAACAATAAACTGAAAATTCACAAAAACGTGGAAAAACGGCAAAATATTCCCTAATTCGATGATATTTTTGTTTAAATCACATAAAGGAAAAGGGGATGATAAACGTCAAAATATTGCTAAATTCTATGATTTTTCGTACGAAACAAAATGCAAGAAAACTTGCTTAAAATGCAATATTATGCGATATTCTGAGATTTGAAGGCCAAATCACATATCGTGATACTACATGAAATAGTATCGAAATATTGGTAAAAATGAATATATTTGCGTAATATCAAACTACATGATTACCGTGAAAAAGTCACTATTTTACCATATATAAGGATATAAACTTCAAATCATAGAGCGAGGTTTCGTATTATTTAGATCCAAGAAAAGACATGAAAATGTTGTTTTTAATACAAATGATAAAAAACAATGTGTTTTCTTTAGAATTAACTAAAATGTTCTTGATTTTATCGAAATATTGGTAAAAATGAATATATTTACGTAATATTAAACTACATGAGAACGTGAAAAAAGTCACTATTTTACCATATTTGAGGATTTGAACTTCAAATCATAGAGCGAGGTTTCGTATTATATAGATCCAAGAAAAGACATATGACAATGTTGTTTCCAATACAAATGATAAAAAACAATGTGTTTTCATTAGAATTAACTAAAATGTTCTTGTTTTTCCGTTTATATTACCGATGGAAGATGTAAACGTAAAACCGTTCTAATCCGGCTGAAACGTCGATATTTGCAATAAAAACCGAATTTCTCCCCTTTTCAATATCTTACTCAGTATTTTAACGAGAAACAAATAGATGATTGAAAATGAAGTATTTAAGGTTATTATCTAATCAATTTTGTGTTTGCATCATTTTTATCGTATATATAATGAATTAATACCAATAAACTGAAAATTCACAAAAACGTGGAAAAACGGCAAAATATTGCCTAATTCGATGATATTTTCTTTAAATCACAGAAGGAAAAGGGGATGATAAACGTCAAAATATTGCTAAATTCGATGATTTTTCGTACGAAACAAAATGCAAGAAAACTTGCTTAAAATGCAATATTATGCGAAATTCTGAGATTTGAAGGCCATATCACATATCGTGATACTACATGAAATAGTATCGAAATATTGATAAAAATGAATATATTTACGTAATATCAAACTACTTGATAATCGTAAAAAAAAGTCACTATTTAACCATATATGAGGATTTTAACTTCAAATCATAGAGCGAGGTTTCGTATTATATAGATCCAAGAAAAGACATATGACAATGTTGTTTCCAATACAAATGATAAAAAACAATGTGTTTTCATTAGAATTAACTAAAATGTTCTTGTTTTTCCGTTTATATTACCGATGGAAGATGTACACGTAAAACCGTTCTAATCCGGCTGAAACGTCGATATTTGCAATAAAAACCGAATTTCTCCCCTTTTCAATATCTTACTCTGTATTTTAACGAGAAACAAATAGATGATTGAAAATGAGGTATTTAAGGTTATTATCTAATCAATTATGTGTCTGTATAATTTTTATCGTATATTTAATGAATTAATAACAATAAACTGAAAATTCACAAAAACGTGGAAAAACGGCAAAATATTCCCTAATTCGATGATATTTTTGTTTAAATCACATAAAGGAAAAGGGGATGATAAACGTCAAAATATTGCTAAATTCTATGATTTTTCGTACGAAACAAAATGCAAGAAAACTTGCTTAAAATGCAATATTATGCGATATTCTGAGATTTGAAGGCCAAATCACATATCGTGATACTACATGAAATAGTATCGAAATATTGGTAAAAATGAATATATTTGCGTAATATCAAACTACATGATTACCGTGAAAAAGTCACTATTTTACCATATATAAGGATATAAACTTCAAATCATAGAGCGAGGTTTCGTATTATTTAGATCCAAGAAAAGACATGAAAATGTTGTTTTTAATACAAATGATAAAAAACAATGTGTTTTCTTTAGAATTAACTAAAATGTTCTTGATTTTATCGAAATATTGGTAAAAATGAATATATTTACGTAATATTAAACTACATGAGAACGTGAAAAAAGTCACTATTTTACCATATTTGAGGATTTGAACTTCAAATCATAGAGCGAGGTTTCGTATTATATAGATCCAAGAAAAGACATATGACAATGTTGTTTCCAATACAAATGATAAAAAACAATGTGTTTTCATTAGAATTAACTAAAATGTTCTTGTTTTTCCGTTTATATTACCGATGGAAGATGTAAACGTAAAACCGTTCTAATCCGGCTGAAACGTCGATATTTGCAATAAAAACCGAATTTCTCCCCTTTTCAATATCTTACTCAGTATTTTAACGAGAAACAAATAGATGATTGAAAATGAAGTATTTAAGGTTATTATCTAATCAATTTTGTGTTTGCATCATTTTTATCGTATATATAATGAATTAATACCAATAAACTGAAAATTCACAAAAACGTGGAAAAACGGCAAAATATTGCCTAATTCGATGATATTTTCTTTAAATCACAGAAGGAAAAGGGGATGATAAACGTCAAAATATTGCTAAATTCGATGATTTTTCGTACGAAACAAAATGCAAGAAAACTTGCTTAAAATGCAATATTATGCGAAATTCTGAGATTTGAAGGCCATATCACATATCGTGATACTACATGAAATAGTATCGAAATATTGATAAAAATGAATATATTTACGTAATATCAAACTACTTGATAATCGTAAAAAAAAGTCACTATTTAACCATATATGAGGATTTTAACTTCAAATCATAGAGCGAGGTTTCGTATTATTTAGATCCAAGAAAAGACATATGACAATGTTGTTTCCAATACAAATGATAAAAAACAATGTGTTTTCATTAGAATTAACTAAAGTGTTCTTGATTTTCCGTTTATATTACCGATAAATGATGTACACGTAAAACCGCTCAAATCCGGCTGAAACGTCGATAGTTGCAATAAAAACCGAACTTCTCCCCTTTTCAATATCTTACTCAGTATTTTAACGACAAACAAATAGATGATTGAAAATGAAGTATTTAAGGTTATTATCCAATCAATTATGTGTTTGTATCATTTTTATCGTATATTTAATGAATTAATAACAATAAACTGAAAATTCACAAAAACGTGGAAAAACGGCAAAATATTGCCTAATTCGATGATATTTTTGTTTAAATCACATAAAGGAAAAGGGGATGATAAACGTCAAAATATTGCTAAATTCTATGATTTTTCGTACGAAACAAAATGCAAGAAAACTTGCTTAAAATGCAATATTATGCGATATTCTGAGATTTGAAGGCCAAATCACATATCGTGATACTACATGAAATAGTATCGAAATATTGGTAAAAATGAATATATTTACGTAATATTAAACTACATGAAAAACGTGAAAAAAGTCACTATTTTACCATATTTGAGGATTTGAACTTTAAATCATAGAGCGAGGTTTCGTATTATTTAGATCCAAGAAAAGACGTATGACAATGTTGTTTCCAATACAAATGATAAAAAACAATGTGTTTTCATTAGAATTAACTAAAATGTTCTTGTTTTTCCGTTTATATTACCGATGGAAGATGTACACGTAAAACCGTTCTAATCCGGCTGAAACGTCGATATTTGCAATAAAAACCGAACTTCTCCCCTTTTCAATATCTTACTCTGCATTTTAACGAGAAACAAATAGATGATTTAAAATGAAGTATTTAAGGTTATTATCTTATCAATTATGTGTTTGTATCATTTTTATCGTATATTTAATGAATTAATAACAATAAACTGAAAATTCACAAAAACGTGGAAAAACGGCAAAATATTGCCTAATTCGATGATATTTTGTTTAATTCACATAAAGGAGAAGGGGATGATGAACGTTAAAATATTGCTAAATTCGATGATTTTTCGTACGAAACAAAATGCAAGAAAACTTGCTTAAAATGCAATATTATGCGAAGTTCTGAGATTTGAAGGCCATATCACATATCGAGATACTACATGAAATAGTATCGAAATATTGGTAAAAATGAATATATTTGCGTAATATCAAACTACATGATTACCGTGAAAAAGTCACTATTTTACCATATATAAGGATATAAACTTCAAATCATAGAGCGAGGTTTCGTATTATTTAGATCCAAGAAAAGATATGAAAATGTTGTTTTTAATACAAATGATAAAAAACAATGTGTTTTCTTTAGAATTAACTAAAATGTTCTTGATTTTATCGAAATATTGGTAAAAATGAATATATTTACGTAATATTAAACTATATGAAAAACGTGAAAAAAGTCACTATTTTACCATATTTGAGGATTTGAACTTCAAATCATAGAGCGAGGTTTCGTATTATATAGATCCAAGAAAAGACATATGACAATGTTGTTTCCAATACAAATGATAAAAAACAATGTGTTTTCATTAGAATTAACTAAAATGTTCTTGTTTTTCCGTTTATATTACCGATGGAAGATGTACACGTAAAACCGTTCTAATCCGGCTGAAACGTCGATATTTGCAATAAAAATCGAATTTCTCCCCTTTTCAATATCTTACTCAGTATTTTAACGAGAAACAAATAGATGATTGAAAATGAAGTATTTAAGGTTATTATCTAATCAATTTTGTGTTTGCATCATTTTTATCGTATATATAATGAATTAATACCAATAAACTGAAAATTCACAAAAACGTGGAAAAACGGCAAAATATTGCCTAATTCGATGATATTTTCTTTAAATCACAGAAGGAAAAGGGGATGATAAACGTCAAAATATTGCTAAATTCGATGATTTTTCGTACGAAACAAAATGCAAGAAAACTTGCTTAAAATGCAATATTATGCGAAATTCTGAGATTTGAAGGCCATATCACATATCGTGATACTACATGAAATAGTATCGAAATATTGATAAAAATGAATATATTTACGTAATATCAAACTACTTGATAATCGTAAAAAAAAGTCACTATTTAACCATATATGAGGATTTTAACTTCAAATCATAGAGCGAGGTTTCGTATTATTTAGATCCAAGAAAAGACATATGACAATGTTGTTTCCAATACAAATGATAAAAAACAATGTGTTTTCATTAGAATTAACTAAAATGTTCTTGTTTTTCCGTTTATATTACCGATGGAAGATGTACACGTAAAACCGTTCTAATCCGGCTGAAACGTCGATATTTGCAATAAAAACCGAACTTCTCCCCTTTTCAATATCTTACTCTGCATTTTAACGAGAAACAAATAGATGATTTAAAATGAAGTATTTAAGGTTATTATCTTATCAATTATGTGTTTGTATCATTTTTATCGTATATTTAATGAATTAATAACAATAAACTGAAAATTCACAAAAACGTGGAAAAACGGCAAAATATTGCCTAATTCGATGATATTTTGTTTAATTCACATAAAGGAGAAGGGGATGATGAACGTTAAAATATTGCTAAATTCGATGATTTTTCGTACGAAACAAAATGCAAGAAAACTTGCTTAAAATGCAATATTATGCGAAGTTCTGAGATTTGAAGGCCATATCACATATCGAGATACTACATGAAATAGTATCGAAATATTGGTAAAAATGAAAATATTTGCGTAATATCAAACTACATGATTACCGTGAAAAAGTCACTATTTTACCATATATAAGGATATAAACTTCAAATCATAGATCGAGGTTTCGTATTATTTAGATCCAAGAAAAGATATGAAAATGTTGTTTTTAATACAAATGATAAAAAACAGTGTGTTTTCTTTAGAATTAACTAAAATGTTCTTGATTTTATCGAAATATTGGTAAAAATGAATATATTTACGTAATATTAAACTATATGAAAAACGTGAAAAAAGTCACTATTTTACCATATTTGAGGATTTGAACTTCAAATCATAGAGCGAGGTTTCGTATTATATAGATCCAAGAAAAGACATATGACAATGTTGTTTCCAATACAAATGATAAAAAACAATGTGTTTTCATTAGAATTAACTAAAATGTTCTTGTTTTTCCGTTTATATTACCGATGGAAGATGTACACGTAAAACCGTTCTAATCCGGCTGAAACGTCGATATTTGCAATAAAAATCGAATTTCTCCCCTTTTCAATATCTTACTCAGTATTTTAACGAGAAACAAATAGATGATTGAAAATGAAGTATTTAAGGTTATTATCTAATCAATTTTGTGTTTGCATCATTTTTATCGTATATATAATGAATTAATACCAATAAACTGAAAATTCACAAAAACGTGGAAAAACGGCAAAATATTGCCTAATTCGATGATATTTTCTTTAAATCACAGAAGGAAAAGGGGATGATAAACGTCAAAATATTGCTAAATTCGATGATTTTTCGTACGAAACAAAATGCAAGAAAACTTGCTTAAAATGCAATATTATGCGAAATTCTGAGATTTGAAGGCCATATCACATATCGTGATACTACATGAAATAGTATCGAAATATTGATAAAAATGAATATATTTACGTAATATCAAACTACTTGATAATCGTAAAAAAAGTCACTATTTAACCATATATGAGGATTTTAACTTCGAATCATAGAGCGAGGTTTCGAATTATTTAGATCCAAGAAAAGACATATGACAATGTTGTTTCCAATACAAATGATAAAAAACAATGTGTTTTCATTAGAATTAACTAAAGTGTTCTTGATTTTCCGTTTATATTACCGATAAATGATGTACACGTAAAACCGCTCAAATCCGGCTGAAACGTCGATATTTGCAATAAAAACCGAACTTCTCCCCTTTTCAATATCTTACTCAGTATTTTAACGACAAACAAATAGATGATTGAAAATGAAGTATTTAAGGTTATTATCCAATCAATTATGTGTTTGTATCATTTTTATCGTATATTTAATGAATTAATAACAATAAACTGAAAATTCACAAAAACGTGGAAAAACGGCAAAATATTGCCTAATTCGATGATATTTTTGTTTAAATCACGTAAAGGAAAAGGGGATGATAAACGTCAAAATATTGCTAAATTCTATGATTTTTCGTACGAAACAAAATGCAAGAAAACTTGCTTAAAATGCAATATTATGCGATATTCTGAGATTTGAAGGCCAAATCACATATCGTGATACTACATGAAATAGTATCGAAATATTGGTAAAAATGAATATATTTACGTAATATTAAACTACATGAAAAACGTGAAAAAAGTCACTATTTTACCATATTTGAGGATTTGAACTTCAAATCATAGAGCGAGGTTTCGTATTATTTAGATCCAAGAAAAGACATATGACAATGTTGTTTCCAATACAAATGATAAAAAACTATGTGTTTTCATTAGAATTAACTAAAATGTTCTTGTTTTTCCGTTTATATTACCGATAGAAGATGTACACGTAAAACCGTTCTAATCCGGCTGAAACGTCGATATTTGCAATAAAAAGCGAATTTCTCCCTTTTTCAATATCTTACTCAGTATTTTAACGAGAAACAAATAGATGATTTAAAATGAAGTATTTAAGGTTATTATCTTATCAATTATGTGTTTCTAACATTTTTATCGTATATTTAATGAATTAATAACAATAAACTGAAAATTCACAAAAACGTGGAAAAACGGAAAAAAATATTGCCTAATTCGATGATATTTTGTTTAAATCACATAAAGGAGAAGGGGATGATAAACGTCAAAATATTGCTAAATTCGATGAATTTTCGTACGCAACAAAGTGCAAGAAAACTTGCTTAAAATGCAATATTATGCGAAGTTCTGAGATTTGAAGGCCATATCACATATCGAGATACTACATGAAATAGTATCGAAATATTGGTAAAAATGAATATATTTGCGTAATATCAAACTACATGATTACCGTGAAAAAGTCACTATTTTACCATATATAAGGATATAAACTTCAAATCATAGAGCGAGGTTTCGTATTATTTAGATCCAAGAAAAGACATGAAAATGTTGTTTTTAATACAAATGATAAAAAACAATGTGTTTTCTTTAGAATTAACTAAAATGTTCTTGATTTTATCGAAATATTGGTAAAAATGAATATATTTACGTAATATTAAACTACATGAGAACGTGAAAAAAGTCACTATTTTACCATATTTGAGGATTTGAACTTCAAATCATAGAGCGAGGTTTCGTATTATATAGATCCAAGAAAAGACATATGACAATGTTGTTTCCAATACAAATGATAAAAAACAATGTGTTTTCATTAGAATTAACTAAAATGTTCTTATTTTTCCGTTTATATTACCGATGGAAGATGTACACGTAAAACCGTTCTAATCCGGCTGAAACGTCGATATTTGCAATAAAAACCGAATTTCTCCCCTTTTCAATATCTTACTCAATATTTTAACGAGAAACAAATAGATGATTGAAAATGAAGTATTTAAGGTTATTATCTAATCAATTTTGTGTTTGCATCATTTTTATCGTATATATAATGAATTAATACCAATAAACTGAAAATTCACAAAAACGTGGAAAAACGGCAAAATATTGCCTAATTCGATGATATTTTCTTTAAATCACAGAAGGAAAAGGGGATGATAAACGTCAAAATATTGCTAAATTCGATGATTTTTCGTACGAAACAAAATGCAAGAAAACTTGCTTAAAATGCAATATTATGCGAAATTCTGAGATTTGAAGGCCATATCACATTTCGTGATACTACATGAAATAGTATCGAAATATTGATAAAAATGAATATATTTACGTAATATCAAACTACATGATAATCGTAAAAAAAAGTCACTATTTAACCATATATGAGGATTTTAACTTCAAATCATAGAGCGAGGTTTCGTATTATTTAGATCCAAGAAAAGACATATGACAATGTTGTTTCCAATACAAATGATAAAAAACAATGTGTTTCATTAGAATTAACTAAAGTGTTCTTGATTTTCCGTTTATATTACCGATAAATGATGTACACGTAAAACCGCTCAAATCCGGCTGAAACGTCGATATTTGCAATAAAAACCGAACTTCTCCCCTTTTCAATATCTTACTCAGTATTTTAACGACAAACAAATAGATGATTGAAAATGAAGTATTTAAGGTTATTATCCAATCAATTATGTGTTTGTATCATTTTTATCGTATATTTAATGAATTAATAACAATAAACTGAAAATTCACAAAAACGTGGAAAAACGGCAAAATATTCCCTAATTCGATGATATTTTTGTTTAAATCACATAAAGGAAAAGGGGATGATAAACGTCAAAATATTGCTAAATTCGATGATTTTTCGTACGAAACAAAATGCAAGAAAACTTGCTTAAAATGCAATATTATGCGAAATTCTGAGATTTGAAGGCCATATCACATATCGTGATACTACATGAAATAGTATCGAAATATTGATAAAAATGAATATATTTACGTAATATCAAACTACATGATAATCGTAAAAAAAAGTCACTATTTAACCATATATGAGGATTTTAACTTCAAATCATAGAGCGAGGTTTCGTATTATTTAGATCCAAGAAAAGACATATGACAATGTTGTTTCCAATACAAATGATAAAAAACAATGTGTTTTCATTAGAATTAACTAAAATGTTCTTGTTTTTCCGTTTATATTACCGATGGAAGATGTACACGTAAAACCGTTCTAATCCGGCTGAAACGTCGATATTTGCAATAAAAACCGAATTTCTCCCCTTTTCAATATCTTACTCAGAATTTTAACGAGAAACAAATAGATGATTTAAAATGAAGTATTTAAGGTTATTATCTTATCAATTATGTGTTTGTATCATTTTTATCGTATATTTAATGAATTAATAACAATAAACTGAAAATTCACAAAAACGTGGAAAAACGGCAAAATATTGCCTAATTCGATGATATTTTGTTTAAATCACATAAAGGAGAAGGGGATGATAAACGTCAAAATATTGCTAAATTCGATGATTTTTCGTATGAAACAAAATGCAAGAAAACTTGCTTAAAATGCAATATTATGCGAAGTTCTGAGATTTGAAGGCCATATCACATATCGTGATACTACATGAAATAGTATCGAAATATTGGTAAAATGAATATATTTGCGTAATATCAAACTTCATGATTACCGTGAAAAAGTCACTATTTTACCATATATGAGGATTTTAACTTCAAATCATAGAGCGAGGTTTCGTATTATTTAGATCAAGAAAAGATATGAAAATGTTGTTTTCAATACAAATGATAAAAAACAATGTGTTTTCTTTAGAATTAACTAAAATGTTCTTGATTTTCCGTTTATATTACCAATGGAAGATGTATACGTAAAACCGCTCTAATCCGGCTGAAACGTCGATATATGCAATAAAAACAGAACTTCTCCCCTTTTCAATATCTTACTCAGTATTTTAACGAGAAACAAATAGATGATTGAAAATGAAGTATTTAAGGTTATTATCTAATCAATTATGTGTTTGCATCATTTTTATCGTATATATAATGAATTAATACCAATAAACTGAAAATTCACAAAAACGTGGAAAAACGGCAAAATATTGCCTAATTCGATGATATTTTTGTTTAAATCACATAAAGGAAAAGGGGATGATAAACGTCAAAATATTGCTAAATTCTATGATTTTTCGTACGAAACAAAATGCAAGAAAACTTGCTTAAAATGCAATATTATGCGATATTCTGAGATTTGAAGGCCAAATCACATATCGTGATACTACATGAAATAGTATCGAAATATTGGTAAAAATGAATATATTTACGTAATATTAAACTACATGAAAAACGTGAAAAAAGTCACTATTTTACCATATTTGAGGATTTGAACTTCAAATCATAGAGCGAGGTTTCGTATTATTTAGATCCAAGAAAAGACATATGACAATGTTGTTTCCAATACAAATGATAAAAAACTATGTGTTTTCATTAGAATTAACTAAAATGTTCTTGTTTTTCCGTTTATATTACCGATAGAAGATGTACACGTAAAACCGTTCTAATCCGGCTGAAACGTCGATATTTGCAATAAAAAGCGAATTTCTCCCTTTTTCAATATCTTACTCAGTATTTTAACGAGAAACAAATAGATGATTTAAAATGAAGTATTTAAGGTTATTATCTTATCAATTATGTGTTTCTAACATTTTTATCGTATATTTAATGAATTAATAACAATAAACTGAAAATTCACAAAAACGTGGAAAAACGGCAAAATATTGCCTAATTCGATGATATTTTGTTTAAATCACATAAAGGAGAAGGGGATGATAAACGTCAAAATATTGCTAAATTCGATGATTTTTCGTACGCAACAAAGTGCAAGAAAACTTGCTTAAAATGCAATATTATGCGAAGTTCTGAGATTTGAAGGCCATATCACATATCGAGATACTACATGAAATAGTATCGAAATATTGGTAAAAATGAATATATTTGCGTAATATCAAACTACATGATTACCGTGAAAAAGTCACTATTTTACCATATATAAGGATATAAACTTCAAATCATAGAGCGAGGTTTCGTATTATTTAGATCCAAGAAAAGACATGAAAATGTTGTTTTTAATACAAATGATAAAAAACAATGTGTTTTCTTTAGAATTAACTAAAATGTTCTTGATTTTATCGAAATATTGGTAAAAATGAATATATTTACGTAATATTAAACTACATGAGAACGTGAAAAAAGTCACTATTTTACCATATTTGAGGATTTGAACTTCAAATCATAGAGCGAGGTTTCGTATTATATAGATCCAAGAAAAGACATATGACAATGTTGTTTCCAATACAAATGATAAAAAACAATGTGTTTTCATTAGAATTAACTAAAATGTTCTTATTTTTCCGTTTATATTACCGATGGAAGATGTACACGTAAAACCGTTCTAATCCGGCTGAAACGTCGATATTTGCAATAAAAACCGAATTTCTCCCCTTTTCAATATCTTACTCAATATTTTAACGAGAAACAAATAGATGATTGAAAATGAAGTATTTAAGGTTATTATCTAATCAATTTTGTGTTTGCATCATTTTTATCGTATATATAATGAATTAATACCAATAAACTGAAAATTCACAAAAACGTGGAAAAACGGCAAAATATTGCCTAATTCGATGATATTTTCTTTAAATCACAGAAGGAAAAGGGGATGATAAACGTCAAAATATTGCTAAATTCGATGATTTTTCGTACGAAACAAAATGCAAGAAAACTTGCTTAAAATGCAATATTATGCGAAATTCTGAGATTTGAAGGCCATATCACATTTCGTGATACTACATGAAATAGTATCGAAATATTGATAAAAATGAATATATTTACGTTATATCAAACTACATGATAATCGTAAAAAAAAGTCACTATTTAACCATATATGAGGATTTTAACTTCAAATCATAGATCGAGGTTTCGTATTATTTAGATCCAAGAAAAGACATATGACAATGTTGTTTCCAATACAAATGATAAAAAACAATGTGTTTCATTAGAATTAACTAAAGTGTTCTTGATTTTCCGTTTATATTACCGATAAATGATGTACACGTAAAACCGCTCAAATCCGGCTGAAACGTCGATATTTGCAATAAAAACCGAACTTCTCCCCTTTTCAATATCTTACTCAGTATTTTAACGACAAACAAATAGATGATTGAAAATGAAGTATTTAAGGTTATTATCCAATCAATTATGTGTTTGTATCATTTTTATCGTATATTTAATGAATTAATAACAATAAACTGAAAATTCACAAAAACGTGGAAAAACGGCAAAATATTCCCTAATTCGATGATATTTTTGTTTAAATCACATAAAGGAAAAGGGGATGATAAACGTCAAAATATTGCTAAATTCGATGATTTTTCGTACGAAACAAAATGCAAGAAAACTTGCTTAAAATGCAATATTATGCGAAATTCTGAGATTTGAAGGCCATATCACATATCGTGATACTACATGAAATAGTATCGAAATATTGATAAAAATGAATATATTTACGTAATATCAAACTACATGATAATCGTAAAAAAAAGTCACTATTTAACCATATATGAGGATTTTAACTTCAAATCATAGAGCGAGGTTTCGTATTATTTAGATCCAAGAAAAGACATATGACAATGTTGTTTCCAATACAAATGATAAAAAACAATGTGTTTTCATTAGAATTAACTAAAATGTTCTTGTTTTTCCGTTTATATTACCGATAGAAGATGTACACGTAAAACCGTTCTAATCCGGCTGAAACGTCGATATTTGCAATAAAAAGCGAATTTCTCCCTTTTTCAATATCTTACTCAGTATTTTAACGAGAAACAAATAGATGATTTAAAATGAAGTATTTAAGGTTATTATCTTATCAATTATGTGTTTGTAACATTTTTATCGTATATTTAATGAATTAATAACAATAAACTGAAAATTCACAAAAACGTGGAAAAACGGCAAAATATTGCCTAATTCGATGATATTTTGTTTAAATCACATAAAGGAGAAGGGGATGATAAACGTCAAAATATTGCTAAATTCGATGATTTTTCGTACGAAACAAAATGCAAGAAAACTTGCTTAAAATGCAATATTATGCGAAGTTCTGAGATTTGATGGCCATGTCACATATCGTGATACTACATGAAATAGTATCGAAATATTGATAAAAATGAATATATTTACGTAATATCAAACTACATGATAATCGTAAAAAAAAGTCACTATTTAACCATATATGAGGATTTTAACTTCAAATCATAGAGCGAGGTTTCGTATTATTTAGATCCAAGAAAAGACATATGACAATGTTGTTTCCAATACAAATGATAAAAAACAATGTGTTTTCATTAGAATTAACTAAAATGTTCTTGTTTTTCCGTTTATATTACCGATGGAAGATGTACACGTTAAACCGTTCTAATCCGGCTGAAACGTCGATATTTGCAATAAAAACCGAATTTCTCCCCTTTTCAATATCTTACTCAGTATTTTAACGAGAAACAAATAGATGATTTAAAATGAAGTATTTAAGGTTATTATCTTATCAATTATGTGTTTGTATCATTTTTATCGTATATTAATGAATTAATAACAATAAACTGAAAATTCACAAAAACGTAGAAAAACGGCAAAATATTGCCTAATTCGATGATATTTTGCTTAAATCACATAAAGGAGAAGGGGATGATAAACGTCAAAATATTGCTAAATTCGATGATTTTTCGTATGAAACAAAATGCAAGAAAACTTGCTTAAAATGCAATATTATGCGAAGTTCTGAGATTTGAAGGCCATATCACATATCGTGATACTACATGAAATAGTATCGAAATATTGGTAAAATGAATATATTTGCGTAATATCAAACTACATGATTACCGTGAAAAAGTCACTATTTTACCATATATGAGGATTTTAACTTCAAATCATAGAGCGAGGTTTCGTATTATTTAGATCAAGAAAAGATATGAAAATGTTGTTTTCAATACAAATGATAAAAAACAATGTGTTTTCTTTAGAATTAACTAAAATGTTCTTGATTTTCCGTTTATATTACCAATGGAAGATGTATACGTAAAACCGCTCTAATCCGGCTGAAACGTCGATATATGCAATAAAAACAGAACTTCTCCCCTTTTCAATATCTTACTCAGTATTTTAACGAGAAACAAATAGATGATTGAAAATGAAGTATTTAAGGTTATTATCTAATCAATTATGTGTTTGCATCATTTTTATCGTATATATAATGAATTAATACCAATAAACTGAAAATTCACAAAAACGTGGAAAAACGGCAAAATATTGCCTAATTCGATGATATTTTGTTTAAATCACAGAAGGAAAAGGGGATGATAAACGTCAAAATATTGCTAAATTTGATGATTTTTCGTACGAAACAAAATGCAAGAAAACTTGCTTAAAATGCAATATTATGCGATATTCTGAGATTTGAAGGCCAAATCACATATCGTGATACTACATGAAATAGTATCGAAATATTGGTAAAAATGAATATATTTACGTAATATTAAACTACATGAAAAACGTGAAAAAAGTCACTATTTTACCATATTTGAGGATTTGAACTTCAAATCATAGAGCGAGGTTTCGTATTATTTAGATCCAAGAAAAGACGTATGACAATGTTGTTTCCAATACAAATGATAAAAAACAATGTGTTTTCATTAGAATTAACTAAAATGTTCTTGTTTTTCCGTTTATATTACCGATGGAAGATGTACACGTAAAACCGTTCTAATCCGGCTGAAACGTCGATATTTGCAATAAAAAACGAACTTCTCCCCTTTTCAATATCTTACTCAGTATTTTAACGAGAAACAAATAGATGATTTAAAATGAAGTATTTAACGTTATTATCTTATCAATTATGTTTTTGTATCATTTTTATCGTATATTTAATGAATTAATAACAATAAACTGAAAATTCACAAAAACGTTGAAAAACGGCAAAATATTGCCTAATTCGATGATATTTTGTTTAAATCATATAAAGGAGAAGGGGATGATAAACGTCAAAATATTGCTAAATTCGATGATTTTTCGTACGAAACAAAATGCAAGAAAACTTGCTTAAAATGAAATATTATGCGAAGTTCTGAGATTTGAAGGCCATATCACATATCGTGATACTACATGAAATAGTATCGAAATATTGGTAAAAATGAATATATTTGCGTAATATCAAACTAAATGATTACCGTGAAAAGTCACTATTTTACCATATATGAGGATTTTAACTTTAAATCATAGAGCGAGGTTTCGTATTATTTAGATCCAAGAAAAGACATGAAAATGTTGTTTCCAATACAAATGATAAAAAACAATGTGTTTTCTTTAGAATTAACTAAAATGTTCTTGATTTTCCGTTTATATTACCAATGGAAGATGTATACGTAAAACCGCTCTAATCCGGCTGAAACGTCGATATATGCAATAAAAACCGAACTTCTCCCCTTTTCAATATCTTACTCTGCATTTTAACGAGAAACAAATAGATGATTGAAAATGAGGTATTTAAGGTTATTATCTAATCAATTATGTGTCTGTATAATTTTTATCGTATATTTAATGAATTAATAACAATAAACTGAAAATTCACAAAAACGTGGAAAAACGGCAAAATATTGCCTAATTCGATGATATTTTGTTTAAATCACAGAAGGAAAAGGGGATGATAAACGTCAAAATATTGCTAAATTTGATGATTTTTCGTACGAAACAAAATGCAAGAAAACTTGCTTAAAATGCAATATTATGCGATATTCTGAGATTTGAAGGCCAAATCACATATCGTGATACTACATGAAATAGTATCGAAATATTGGTAAAAATGAATATATTTACGTAATATTAAACTACATGAAAAACGTGAAAAAAGTCACTATTTTACCATATTTGAGGATTTGAACTTCAAATCATAGAGCGAGGTTTCGTATTATTTAGATCCAAGAAAAGACGTATGACAATGTTGTTTCCAATACAAATGATAAAAAACAATGTGTTTTCATTAGAATTAACTAAAATGTTCTTGTTTTTCCGTTTATATTACCGATGGCAGATGTACACGTAAAACCGTTCTAATCCGGCTGAAACGTCGATATTTGCAATAAAAAACGAACTTCTCCCCTTTTCAATATCTTACTCAGTATTTTAACGAGAAACAAATAGATGATTTAAAATGAAGTATTTAAGGTTATTATCTTATCAATTATGTTTTTGTATCATTTTTATCGTATATTTAATGAATTAATAACAATAAACTGAAAATTCACAAAAAAGTGGAAAAACGGCAAAATATTGCCTAATTCGATGATATTTTGTTTAAATCATATAAAGGAGAAGGGGATGATAAACGTCAAAATATTGCTAAATTCGATGATTTTTCGTACGAAACAAAATGCAAGAAAACTTGCTTAAAATGAAATATTATGCGAAGTTCTGAGATTTGAAGGCCATATCACATATCGTGATACTACATGAAATAGTATCGAAATATTGGTAAAAATGAATATATTTGCGTAATATCAAACTAAATGATTACCGTGAAAAGTCACTATTTTACCATATATGAGGATTTTAACTTTAAATCATAGAGCGAGGTTTCGTATTATTTAGATCCAAGAAAAGACATGAAAATGTTGTTTCCAATACAAATGATAAAAAACAATGTGTTTTCTTTAGAATTAACTAAAATGTTCTTGATTTTCCGTTTATATTACCAATGGAAGATGTATACGTAAAACCGCTCTAATCCGGCTGAAACGTCGATATATGCAATAAAAACCGAACTTCTCCCCTTTTCAATATCTTACTCTGCATTTTAACGAGAAACAAATAGATGATTGAAAATGAGGTATTTAAGGTTATTATCTAATCAATTATGTGTCTGTATAATTTTTATCGTATATTTAATGAATTAATAACAATAAACTGAAAATTCACAAAAACGTGGAAAAACGGCAAAATATTCCCTAATTCGATGATATTTTTGTTTAAATCACATAAAGAAAAAGGGGATGATAAACGTCAAAATATTGCTAAATTCTATGATTTTTCGTACGAAACAAAATGCAAGAAAACTTGCTTAAAATGCAATATTATGCGATATTCTGAGATTTGAAGGCCAAATCACATATCGTGATACTACATGAAATAGTATCGAAATATTGGTAAAAATGAATATATTTACGTAATATTAAACTACATGAAAAACGTGAAAAAAGTCACTATTTACCATATTTGAGGATTTGAACTTCAAATCATAGAGCGAGGTTTCGTATTATTTAGATCCAAGAAAAGACAAATGACAATGTTGTTTCCAATACAAATGATAAAAAACAATGTGTTTTCATTAAAATTTACTAAAGTGTTCTTGATTTTCCGTTTATATTACCGATAAATGATGTACACGTAAAACCGCTCAAATCCGGCTGAAACGTCGATATTTGCAATAAAAACCGAACTTCTCCCCTTTTCAATATCTTACTCAGTATTTTAACGACAAACAAATAGATGATTGAAAATGAAGTATTTAAGGTTATTATCCAATTAATTATGTGTTTGTATCATTTTTATCGTATATTTAATGAATTAATAACAATAAACTGAAAATTCACAAAAACGTGGAAAAACGGCAAAATATTGCCTAATTCGATGATATTTTGTTTAAATCACAGAAGGAAAAGGGGATGATAAACGTCAAAATATTGCTAAATTCGATGATTTTTCGTACGAAACAAAATGCAAGAAAACTTGCTTAAAATGCAATATTATGCGAAATTCTGAGATTTGAAGGCCATATCACATATCGTGATACTACATGAAATAGTATCGAAATATTGATAAAAATGAATATATTTACGTAATATCAAACTACTTGATAATCGTAAAAAAAAGTCACTATTTAACCATATATGAGGATTTTAACTTCAAATCATAGAGCGAGGTTTCGTATTATATAGATTAAAGAAAAGACATATGACAATGTTGTTTCCAATTCAAATGATAAAAAACAATGTGTTTTCATTAGAATTAACTAAAATGTTCTTATTTTTCCGTTTATATTACCGATGGAAGATGTACACGTAAAACCGTTCTAATCCGGCTGAAACGTCGATATTTGCAATAAAAACCGAATTTCTCCCCTTTTCAATATCTTACTCAGTATTTTAACGAGAAACAAATAGATGATTGAAAATGAAGTATTTAAGGTTATTATCTAATCAATTTTGTGTTTGCATCATTTTTATCGTATATATAATGAATTAATACCAATAAACTGAAAATTCACAAAAACGTGGAAAAACGGCAAAATATTGCCTAATTCGATGATATTTTCTTTAAATCACAGAAGGAAAAGGGGATGATAAACGTCAAAATATTGCTAAATTCGATGATTTTTCGTACGAAACAAAATGCAAGAAAACTTGCTTAAAATGCAATATTATGCGAAATTCTGAGATTTGAAGGCCATATCACATTTCGTGATACTACATGAAATAGTATCGAAATATTGATAAAAATGAATATATTTACGTAATATCAAACTACATGATAATCGTAAAAAAAAGTCACTATTTAACCATATATGAGGATTTTAACTTCAAATCATAGATCGAGGTTTCGTATTATTTAGATCCAAGAAAAGACATATGACAATGTTGTTTCCAATACAAATGATAAAAAACAATGTGTTTCATTAGAATTAACTAAAGTGTTCTTGATTTTCCGTTTATATTACCGATAAATGATGTACACGTAAAACCGCTCAAATCCGGCTGAAACGTCGATATTTGCAATAAAAACCGAACTTCTCCCCTTTTCAATATCTTACTCAGTATTTTAACGACAAACAAATAGATGATTGAAAATGAAGTATTTAAGGTTATTATCCAATCAATTATGTGTTTGTATCATTTTTATCGTATATTTAATGAATTAATAACAATAAACTGAAAATTCACAAAAACGTGGAAAAACGGCAAAATATTCCCTAATTCGATGATATTTTTGTTTAAATCACATAAAGGAAAAGGGGATGATAAACGTCAAAATATTGCTAAATTCGATGATTTTTCGTACGAAACAAAATGCAAGAAAACTTGCTTAAAATGCAATATTATGCGAAATTCTGAGATTTGAAGGCCATATCACATATCGTGATACTACATGAAATAGTATCGAAATATTGATAAAAATGAATATATTTACGTAATATCAAACTACATGATAATCGTAAAAAAAAGTCACTATTTAACCATATATGAGGATTTTAACTTCAAATCATAGAGCGAGGTTTCGTATTATTTAGATCCAAGAAAAGACATATGACAATGTTGTTTCCAATACAAATGATAAAAAACAATGTGTTTTCATTAGAATTAACTAAAATGTTCTTGTTTTTCCGTTTATATTACCGATAGAAGATGTACACGTAAAACCGTTCTAATCCGGCTGAAACGTCGATATTTGCAATAAAAAGCGAATTTCTCCCTTTTTCAATATCTTACTCAGTATTTTAACGAGAAACAAATAGATGATTTAAAATGAAGTATTTAAGGTTATTATCTTATCAATTATGTGTTTGTAACATTTTTATCGTATATTTAATGAATTAATAACAATAAACTGAAAATTCACAAAAACGTGGAAAAACGGCAAAATATTGCCTAATTCGATGATATTTTGTTTAAATCACATAAAGGAGAAGGGGATGATAAACGTCAAAATATTGCTAAATTCGATGATTTTTCGTACGAAACAAAATGCAAGAAAACTTGCTTAAAATGCAATATTATGCGAAGTTCTGAGATTTGATGGCCATGTCACATATCGTGATACTACATGAAATAGTATCGAAATATTGATAAAAATGAATATATTTACGTAATATCAAACTACATGATAATCGTAAAAAAAAGTCACTATTTAACCATATATGAGGATTTTAACTTCAAATCATAGAGCGAGGTTTCGTATTATTTAGATCCAAGAAAAGACATATGACAATGTTGTTTCCAATACAAATGATAAAAAACAATGTGTTTTCATTAGAATTAACTAAAATGTTCTTGTTTTTCCGTTTATATTACCGATGGAAGATGTACACGTTAAACCGTTCTAATCCGGCTGAAACGTCGATATTTGCAATAAAAACCGAATTTCTCCCCTTTTCAATATCTTACTCAGTATTTTAACGAGAAACAAATAGATGATTTAAAATGAAGTATTTAAGGTTATTATCTTATCAATTATGTGTTTGTATCATTTTTATCGTATATTAATGAATTAATAACAATAAACTGAAAATTCACAAAAACGTAGAAAAACGGCAAAATATTGCCTAATTCGATGATATTTTGTTTAAATCACATAAAGAAGAAGGGGATGATAAACGTCAAAATATTGCTAAATTCGATGATTTTTCGTATGAAACAAAATGCAAGAAAACTTGCTTAAAATGCAATATTATGCGAAGTTCTGAGATTTGAAGGCCATATCACATATCGTGATACTACATGAAATAGTATCGAAATATTGGTAAAATGAATATATTTGCGTAATATCAAACTACATGATTACCGTGAAAAAGTCACTATTTTACCATATATGAGGATTTTAACTTCAAATCATAGAGCGAGGTTTCGTATTATTTAGATCAAGAAAATATATGAAAATGTTGTTTTCAATACAAATGATAAAAAACAATGTGTTTTCTTTAGAATTAACTAAAATGTTCTTGATTTTCCGTTTATATTACCAATGGAAGATGTATACGTAAAACCGCTCTAATCCGGCTGAAACGTCGATATATGCAATAAAAACAGAACTTCTCCCCTTTTCAATATCTTACTCAGTATTTTAACGAGAAACAAATAGATGATTGAAAATGAAGTATTTAAGGTTATTATCTAATCAATTATGTGTTTGCATCATTTTTATCGTATATATAATGAATTAATACCAATAAACTGAAAATTCACAAAAACGTGGAAAAACGGCAAAATATTGCCTAATTCGATGATATTTTGTTTAAATCACAGAAGGAAAAGGGGATGATAAACGTCAAAATATTGCTAAATTTGATGATTTTTCGTACGAAACAAAATGCAAGAAAACTTGCTTAAAATGCAATATTATGCGATATTCTGAGATTTGAAGGCCAAATCACATATCGTGATACTACATGAAATAGTATCGAAATATTGGTAAAAATGAATATATTTACGTAATATTAAACTACATGAAAAACGTGAAAAAAGTCACTATTTTACCATATTTGAGGATTTGAACTTCAAATCATAGAGCGAGGTTTCGTATTATTTAGATCCAAGAAAAGACGTATGACAATGTTGTTTCCAATACAAATGATAAAAAACAATGTGTTTTCATTAGAATTAACTAACATGTTCTTGTTTTTCCGTTTATATTACCGATGGAAGATGTACACGTAAAACCGTTCTAATCCGGCTGAAACGTCGATATTTGCAATAAAAAACGAACTTCTCCCCTTTTCAATATCTTACTCAGTATTTTAACGAGAAACAAATAGATGATTTAAAATGAAGTATTTAACGTTATTATCTTATCAATTATGTTTTTGTATCATTTTTATCGTATATTTAATGAATTAATAACAATAAACTGAAAATTCACAAAAACGTGGAAAAACGGCAAAATATTGCCTAATTCGATGATATTTTGTTTAAATCATATAAAGGAGAAGGGGATGATAAACGTCAAAATATTGCTAAATTCGATGATTTTTCGTACGAAACAAAATGCAAGAAAACTTGCTTAAAATGAAATATTATGCGAAGTTCTGAGATTTGAAGGCCATATCACATATCGTGATACTACATGAAATAGTATCGAAATATTGGTAAAAATGAATATATTTGCGTAATATCAAACTAAATGATTACCGTGAAAAGTCACTATTTTACCATATATGAGGATTTTAACTTTAAATCATAGAGCGAGGTTTCGTATTATTTAGATCCAAGAAAAGACATGAAAATGTTGTTTTCAATACAAATGATAAAAAACAATGTGTTTTCTTTAGAATTAACTAAAATGTTCTTGATTTTCCGTTTATATTACCAATGGAAGATGTATACGTAAAACCGCTCTAATCCGGCTGAAACGTCGATATATGCAATAAAAACCGAACTTCTCCCCTTTTCAATATCTTACTCTGCATTTTAACGAGAAACAAATAGATGATTGAAAATGAGGTATTTAAGGTTATTATCTAATCAATTATGTGTCTGTATAATTTTTATCGTATATTTAATGAATTAATAACAATAAACTGAAAATTCACAAAAACGTGGAAAAACGGCAAAATATTCCCTAATTCGATGATATTTTTGTTTAAATCACATAAAGGAAAAGGGGATGATAAACGTCAAAATATTGCTAAATTCTATGATTTTTCGTACGAAACAAAATGCAAGAAAACTTGCTTAAAATGCAATATTATGCGATATTCTGAGATTTGAAGGCCAAATCACATATCGTGATACTACATGAAATAGTATCGAAATATTGGTAAAAATGAATATATTTACGTAATATTAAACTACATGAAAAACGTGAAAAAAGTCACTATTTTACCATATTTGAGGATTTGAACTTCAAATCATAGAGCGAGGTTTCGTATTATTTAGATCCAAGAAAAGACAAATGACAATGTTGTTTCCAATACAAATGATAAAAAACAATGTGTTTTCATTAGAATTTACTAAAGTGTTCTTGATTTTCCGTTTATATTACCGATAAATGATGTACACGTAAAACCGCTCAAATCCGGCTGAAACGTCGATATTTGCAATAAAAACCGAACTTCTCCCCTTTTCAATATCTTACTCAGTATTTTAACGACAAACAAATAGATGATTGAAAATGAAGTATTTAAGGTTATTATCCAATCAATTATGTGTTTGTATCATTTTTATCGTATATTTAATGAATTAATAACAATAAACTGAAAATTCACAAAAACGTGGAAAAACGGCAAAATATTGCCTAATTCGATGATATTTTGTTTAAATCACAGAAGGAAAAGGGGATGATAAACGTCAAAATATTGCTAAATTCGATGATTTTTCGTACGAAACAAAATGCAAGAAAACTTGCTTAAAATGCAATATTATGCGAAATTCTGAGATTTGAAGGCCATATCACATATCGTGATACTACATGAAATAGTATCGAAATATTGATAAAAATGAATATATTTACGTAATATCAAACTACTTGATAATCGTAAAAAAAAGTCACTATTTAACCATATATGAGGATTTTAACTTCAAATCATAGAGCGAGGTTTCGTATTATATAGATTAAAGAAAAGACATATGACAATGTTGTTTCCAATACAAATGATAAAAAACAATGTGTTTTCATTAGAATTAACTAAAGTGTTCTTGATTTTCCGTTTATATTACCGATAAATGATGTACACGTAAAACCGCTCAAATCCGGCTGAAACGTCGATATTTGCAACAAAAAACCGAACTTCTCCCCTTTTCAATATTTTACTCAGTATTTTAACGACAAACAAATAGATGATTGAAAATGAAGTATTTAAGGTTATTATCCAATCAATTATGTGTTTGTATCATTTTTATCGTATATTTAATGAATTAATAACAATAAACTGAAAATTCACAAAAACGTGGAAAAACGGCAAAATATTCCCTAATTCGATGATATTTTTGTTTAAATCACATAAAGGAAAAGGGGATGATAAACGTCAAAATATTGCTAAATTCGATGATTTTTCGTACGAAACAAAATGCAAGAAAACTTGCTTAAAATGCAATATTATGCGAAATTCTGAGATTTGAAGGCCATATCACATATCGTGATACTACATGAAATAGTATCGAAATATTGATAAAAATGAATATATTTACGTAATATCAAACTACTTGATAATCGTAAAAAAAAGTCACTATTTAACCATATATGAGGATTTTAACTTCAAATCATAGAGCGAGGTTTCGTATTATATAGATTAAAGAAAAGACATATGACAATGTTGTTTCCAATACAAATGATAAAAAACAATGTGTTTTCATTAGAATTAACTAAAGTGTTCTTGATTTTCCGTTTATATTACCGATAAATGATGTACACGTAAAACCGCTCAAATCCGGCTGAAACGTCGATATTTGCAACAAAAAACCGAACTTCTCCCCTTTTCAATATTTTACTCAGTATTTTAACGACAAACAAATAGATGATTGAAAATGAAGTATTTAAGGTTATTATCCAATCAATTATGTGTTTGTATCATTTTTATCGTATATTTAATGAATTAATAACAATAAACTGAAAATTCACAAAAACGTGGAAAAACGGCAAAATATTCCCTAATTCGATGATATTTTTGTTTAAATCACATAAAGGAAAAGGGGATGATAAACGTCAAAATATTGCTAAATTCGATGATTTTTCGTACGAAACAAAATGCAAGAAAACTTGCTTAAAATGCAATATTATGCGAAATTCTGAGATTTGAAGGCCATATCACATATCGTGATACTACATGAAATAGTATCGAAATATTGATAAAAATGAATATATTTACGTAATATCAAACTACATGATAATCGTAAAAAAAAGTCACTATTTAACCATATATGAGGATTTTAACTTCAAATCATAGAGCGAGGTTTCGTATTATTTAGATCCAGGAAAAGACATATGACAATGTTGTTTCCAATACAAATGATAAAAAACAATGTGTTTTCATTAGAATTAACTAAAATGTTCTTGTTTTTCCGTTTATATTACCGATGGAAGATGTACACGTAAAACCGTTCTAATCCGGCTGAAACGTCGATATTTGCAATAAAAACCGAATTTCTCCCCTTTTCAATATCTTACTCAGTATTTTAACGAGAAACAAATAGATGATTTAAAATGAAGTATTTAAGGTTATTATCTTATCAATTATGTGTTTGTATCATTTTTATCGTATATATAATGAATTAATAACAATAACTGAAAATTCACAAAAACGTGGAAAAACGGCAAAATATTGCCTAATTCGATGATATTTTGTTTAAATCACATAAAGGAGAAGGGGATGATAAACGTCAAAATATTGCTAAATTCGATGATTTTTCGTATGAAACAAAATGCAAGACAACTTGCTTAAAATGCAATATTATGCGAAGTTCTGAGATTTGAAGGCCATATCACATATCGTGATACTACATGAAATAGTATCGAAATATTGGTAAAATGAATATATTTGCGTAATATCAAACTACATGATTACCCTGAAAAAGTCACTATTTTACCATATATGAGGATTTTAACTTCAAATCATAGAGCGAGGTTTCGAATTATTTAGATCAAGAAAAGATATGAAAATGTTGTTTTCAATACAAATGATAAAAAACAATGTGTTTTCTTTAGAATTAACTAAAATGTTCTTGATTTTCCGTTTATATTACCAATGGAAGATGTATACGTAAAACCGCTCTAATCCGGCTGAAACGTCGATATATGCAATAAAAACAGAACTTCTCCCCTTTTCAATATCTTACTCAGTATTTTAACGAGAAACAAATAGATGATTGAAAATGAAGTATTTAAGGTTATTATCTAATCAATTATGTGTTTGCATCATTTTTATCGTATATATAATGAATTAATACCAATAAACTGAAAATTCACAAAAACGTGGAAAAACGGCAAAATATTGCCTAATTCGATGATATTTTGTTTAAATCACAGAAGGAAAAGGGGATGATAAACGTCAAAATATTGCTAAATTTGATGATTTTTCGTACGAAACAAAATGCAAGAAAACTTGCTTAAAATGCAATATTATGCGAAATTCTGTGATTTGAAGGCCAAATCACATATCGTGATACTACATGAAATAGTATCGAAATATTGATAAAAATGAATATATTTACGTAATATCAAACTACATGATAATCGTAAAAAAAGTCACTATTTAACCATATATGAGGATTTTAACTTCAAATCATAGAGCGAGGTTTCGTATTATTTAGATCCAAGAAAAGACAAATGACAATGTTGTTTCCAATACAAATGATAAAAAACAATGTGTTTTCATTAGAATTAACTAAAGTGTTCTTGATTTTCCGTTTATATTACCGATAAATGATGTACACGTAAAACCGCTCAAATCCGGCTGAAACGTCGATATTTGCAATAAAAACCGAACTTCTCCCCTTTTCAATATCTTACTCAGTATTTTAACGACAAACAAATAGATGATTGAAAATGAAGTATTTAAGGTTATTATCCAATCAATTATGTGTTTGTATCATTTTTATCGTATATTTAATGAATTAATAACAATAAACTGAAAATTCACAAAAACGTGGAAAAACGGCAAAATATTGCCTAATTCGATGATATTTTTGTTTAAATCACATAAAGGAAAAGGGGATGATAAACGTCAAAATATTGCTAAATTCTATGATTTTTCGTACGAAACAAAATGCAAGAAAACTTTCTTAAAATGCAATATTATGCGATATTCTGAGATTTGAAGGCCAAATCACATATCGTGATACTACATGAAATAGTATCGAAATATTGGTAAAAATGAATATATTAACGTAATATTAAACTACATGAAAAACGTGAAAAAAGTCACTATTTTACCATATTTGAGGATTTGAACTTCAAATCATAGAGCGAGGTTTCGTATTATTTAGATCCAAGAAAAGACGTATGACAATGTTGTTTCCAATACAAATGATAAAAAACAATGTGTTTTCATTAGAATTACCTAAAATGTTCTTGTTTTTCCGTTTATATTACCGATGGAAGATGTACACGTAAAACCGTTCTAATCCGGCTGAAACGTCGATATTTGCAATAAAAAACGAACTTCTCCCCTTTTCAATATCTTACTCAGTATTTTAACGAGAAACAAATAGATGATTTAAAATGAAGTATTTAAGGTTATTATCTTATCAATTATGTTTTTGTATCATTTTTATCGTATATTTAATGAATTAATAACAATAAACTGAAAATTCACAAAAACGTGGAAAAACGGCAAAATATTGCCTAATTCGATGATATTTTGTTTAAATCATATAAAGGAGAAGGGGATGATAAACGTCAAAATATTGCTAAATTCGATGATTTTTCGTACGAAACAAAATGCAAGAAAACTTGCTTAAAATGAAATATTATGCGAAGTTCTGAGATTTGAAGGCCATATCACATATCGTGATACTACATGAAATAGTATCGAAATATTGGTAAAAATGAATATATTTGCGTAATATCAAACTACATGATTACCGTGAAAAGTCACTATTTTACCATATATGAGGATTTTAACTTTAAATCATAGAGCGAGGTTTCGTATTATTTAGATCCAAGAAAAGACATGAAAATGTTGTTTCCAATACAAATGATAAAAAACAATGTGTTTTCTTTAGAATTAACTAAAATGTTCTTGATTTTCCGTTTATATTACCAATGGAAGATGTATACGTAAAACCGCTCTAATCCGGCTGAAACGTCGATATATGCAATAAAAACAGAACTTCTCCCCTTTTAAATATCTTACCCAGTATTTTAACGAGAAACAAATAGATGATTGAAAATGAAGTATTTAAGGTTATTATCTAATCAATTATGTGTTTGCATCATTTTTATCGTATATATAATGAATTAATACCAATAAACTGAAAATTCACAAAAACGTGGAAAAACGGCAAAATATTGCCTAATTCGATGATATTTTGTTTAAATCACAGAAGGAAAAGGGGATGATAAACGTCAAAATATTGCTAAATTCGATGATTTTTCGTACGAAACAAAATGCAAGAAAACTTGCTTAAAATGCAATATTATGCGAAATTCTGTGATTTGGAGGCCAAATCACATATCGTGATACTACATGAAATAGTATCGAAATATTGATAAAAATGAATATATTTACGTAATATCAAACTACATGATAATCGCAAAAAAAGTCACTATTTAACCATATATGAGGATTTTAACTTCAAATCATAGAGCGCGGTTTCGTATTATTTAGATCCAAGAAAAGACAAATGACAATGTTGTTTCCAATACAAATGATAAAAAACAATGTGTTTTCATTAGAATTAACTAAAATATTCTTGTTTTTCCGTTTATATTACCGATGGAAGATGTACACGTAAAACCGTTCTAATCCGGCTGAAACGTCGATATTTGCAATAAAAAACGAACTTCTCCCCTTTTCAATATCTTACTCAGTATTTTAACGAGAAACAAATAGATGATTTAAAATGAAGTATTTAAGGTTATTATCTTATCAATTATGTTTTTGTATCATTTTTATCGTATATTTAATGAATTAATAACAATAAACTGAAAATTCACAAAAACGTGGAAAAACGGCAAAATATTGCCTAATTCGATGATAATTTGTTTAAATCATATAAAGGAGAAGGGGATGATAAACGTCAAAATATTGCTAAATTCGATGATTTTTCGTACGAAACAAAATGCAAGAAAACTTGCTTAAAATGAAATATTTTGCGAAGTTCTGAGATTTGAAGGCCATATCACATATCGTGATACTACATGAAATAGTATCGAAATATTGGTAAAAATGAATATATTTGCGTAATATCAAACTACATGATTACCGTGAAAAGTCACTATTTTACCATATATGAGGATTTTAACTTTAAATCATAGAGCGAAGTTTCGTATTATTTAGATCCAAGAAAAGACATGAAAATGTTGTTTCCAATACAAATGATAAAAAACAATGTGTTTTCTTTAGAATTAACTAAAATGTTCTTGATTTTCCGTTTATATTACCAATGGAAGATGTATACGTAAAACCGCTCTAATCCGGCTAAAACGTCGATATATGCAATAAAAACAGAACTTCTCCCCTTTTCAATATCTTACTCAGTATTTTAACGAGAAACAAATAGATGATTGAAAATGAAGTATTTAAGGTTATTATCTAATCAATTATGTGTTTGCATCATTTTTATCGTATATATAATGAATTAATACCAATAAACTGAAAATTCACAAAAACGTGGGAAAACGGCAAAATATTGCCTAATTCGATGATATTTTGTTTAAATCACAAAAGGAAAAGGGGATGATTAACGTCAAAATATTGCTAAATTCGATGATTTTTCGTACGAAACAAAATGCAAGAAAACTTGCTTAAAATGCAATATTATGCGAAATTCTGAGATTTGAAGGCCATATCGTGATACTACATGAAATAGTATCGAAATATTGATAAAAATAAATATATTTACGTAATATCAAACTACATGATAATCGTAAAAAAAGTGACTATTTACCCATATATGAGGATTTTAACTTCAAATCATAGAGCGAGGTTTCGTATTATTTAGATCCAAGTAAAGACATATGACAATGTTGTTTCCAATACAAATGATAAAAAACAATGTGTTTTCATTAGAATTAACTAAAATGTTCTTGATTTTCCGTTTATATTACCGATGGAAGATGTACACGTAAAACCGCTCTAATCCGGCTGAAACGTCGATATTTGCAATAAAAACCGAACTTCTCCCCTTTTCAATATCTTACTCTGTATTTTAACGAGAAACAAATAGATGGTTGAAAATGAGGTATTTAAGGTTATTATCTAATCAATTATGTGTTTGTATCATTTTTATCGTATATTTAATGAATTAATAACAATAAACTGAAAATTCCCCAAAACGTGGAAAAACGGCAAAATATTGCCTAATTCGATGATAATTTTGTTTAAATCACATAAAGGAAAAGGGGATGATAAACGTCAAAATATTGCTAAATTCTATGATTTTTCGTACGAAACAACATGCAAGAAAACTTGCTTAAAATGCAATATTATGCGATATTCTGAGATTTGAAGGCCAAATCACATATCGTGATACTACATGAAATAGTATCGAAATATTGGTAAAAATGAATATATTTACGTAATATTAAACTACATGAAAAACGTGAAAAAAGTCACTATTTTACCATATTTGAGGATTTGAACTTCAAATCATAGAGCGAGGTTTCGTATTATTTAGATCCAAGAAAAGACATATGAAAATGTTGTTTCCAATACAAATGATAAAAAACAATGTGTTTTCATTAGAATTAACTAAAATGTTCTTGTTTTTCCGTTTATGTTACCGATGGAAGATGAACACGTAAAACCGTTCTAATCCGGCTGAAACGTCGATATTTGCAATAAAAACCGAACTTTTCCCCTTTTCAATATCTTACTCAGTATTTTACCGAGAAACAAATAGATGATTTAAAATGAAGTATTTAAGGTTATTATCTTATCAATTATGTGTTTGTATCATTTTTATCGTATATTTAATAAATTAATAACAATAAACTGAAAATTCACAAAAAACGTGGAAAAACGGCAAAATATTGCCTAATTCGATGATATTTTGTTTAAATCACATAAAGGAGAAGGGGATGATAAACGTCAAAATATTGCTAAATTCGATGATTTTTCGTACGAAACAAAATGCAAGAAAACTTGCTTAAAATGCAATATTATGCGAAGTTCTGAGATTTGAAGGCCATATCACATATCGCGATACTACATGAAATAGTATCGAAATATTGATAAAAATGAATATATTTACGTAATATCAAACTACATGATAATCGTAAAAAAAGTGACTATTTACCCATATATGAAGATTTTACCTTCAAATCATAGAGCGAGGTTTCGTATTATTTAGATCCAAGAAAAGACATATGACAATGTTGTTTCCAATACAAATGATTAAAAACAATGTGTTTTCATTAGAATTAACTAAAATGTTCTTGATTTTCCGTTTATATTACCGATGGAAGATGTACACGTAAAACCGCTCTAATCCGGCTGAAACGTCGATATATGCAATAAAAACAGAACTTCTCCCCTTTTCAATATCATACTCAGTATTTTAACGAGAAACAAATAGATGATTGAAAATGAAGTATTTAAGGTTATTATCTAATCAATTATGTGTTTGCATCATTTTTATCGTATATATAATGAATTAATACCAATAAACTGAAAATTCACAAAAACGTGGAAAAACGGCAAAATATTGCCTAATTCGATGATATTTTGTTTAAATCACAGAAGGAAAAGGGGATGATAAACGTCAAAATATTGCTAAATTCGATGATTTTTCGTACGAAACAAAATGCAAGAAAACTGGCTTAAAATGCAATATTATGCGAAATTCTGAGATTTGAAGGCCAAATCACATATCGTGATACTACATGAAATAGTATTGAAATATTGATAAAAATGAATATATTTACGTAATATCAAACTACATGATAATCGTAAAAAAAGTCACTATTTAACCATATATGAGGATTTTAACTTCAAATCATAGAGCGAGGTTTCGTATTATTTAGATCCAAGAAAAGACAAATGGCAATGTTGTTTCCAATACAAATGATAAAAAACAATGTGTTTTCATTAGAATTAACTAAAATGTTCTTGTTTTTCCGTTTATATTACCGATGGAAGATGTACACGTAAAACCGTTCTAATCCGGCTGAAACGTCGATATTTGCAATAAAAAACGAACTTCTCCCCTTTTCAATATCTTACTCAGTATTTTAACGAGAAACAAATAGATGATTTAAAATGAAGTATTTAATGTTATTGTCTTATCAATTATGTTTTTGTATCATTTTTATCGTATATTTAATGAATTAATAACAATAAACTGAAAATTCACAAAAACGTGGAAAAACGGCAAAATATTGCCTAATTCGATGATATTTTGTTTAAATCACATAAAGGAGAAG